>NW_019272423.1:14210-29951 GCF_002738345.1 Cucurbita maxima | reverse complement strand
CGACCGTGACTCGGTTTTTTTAGCACGTACTAAAACCTTCCCTGTTTGGGTTTCCGAAGAAAGGAACGATTTGAAGAACTCTTTTACTGTTTTACGCACTCCGTTTCTTAGAAATAATATTCTAAATCATCAAGCCTTATCATTCCTCACAAATTTCTCGCAAAACGTCGACCGTGACTCGGTTTTTTTAGCACGTACTAAAACCTTCCCTATTTGGGTTTCCGAAAAAGGGTTCGATTTGAAGAACTCTTTTACTGTTATGTGCACTCAGTTTCTTAGAAATAATATTCTAAATAATCAAGCCTTATAATTCCTCACAAAACTTACGCAAAATGTCGATCGTGACTCGGATTTTTTAGCACGGACTGAAACTTCCCTATTTGGGTTTTCGAAGAAGGGATCGATTTGAAGAACTCTTTTACTCTTTTATGCACTCCGTTTCTTAAAAATAATATTCTAAATCATCAAGCCTTATCATTCCTCACAAAACTTTCAAAAAACATCGACCGTGACTCGGTTTTTTTAGCACATACTAAAAACTTCCCTGTTTGGGTTTCCGAAGAATGGTTCGATTTGAAAAACTCTTTTACTGTTTTATGCACTCCGTTTCTCAGAAATAATATTCTAAATCATCAAGCCTTATCATTACTCACAAAACTTTCGAAAAACGACGATGGTGACTCGGTTTTTTTAGCACGAACTGAAAACTTCCCTGTTTGGGTTTCTGAGGAAGGGTTCGATTTGAAGAACTCTTTTACTGTTTTATACACTACGTTTCTTTATAATAATATTATAAATCATCAAGCCTTATCATTCCTCACAAAACTTTCGAAAAACGTCGACCGTGACTCGGTTTTTTTAGCACGTACTCAAACCTTCCCTGTTTGGGTTTCCGAAGAAGGGTTCGATTTGAAAAACTCTTTTACTGTTTTATGCACTCCGTTTCTCAGAAATAATATTCTAAATCATCAAGCCTTATCATTCTACACAAAACTTTCGAAAAACGATGACCGTGACTCTGTTTTTTTAGCACGGACTGAAAACTTCCCTGTTTGGGATTCCGAAGAAGGGTTCAATTTGAAGAACTCTTATACTGTTTTATGCACTCCGTTTCTTAGAAATAATATTCTAAGTCATCAAGCATTTGAAGAACTCTTATACTGTTTTATGCACTCCGTTTCTTAGAAATAATATTCTAAGTCATCAAGCCTTATCATTCCTCACAAAACTTTCGAAAAACGTCGAACGTGACTCGGTTTTTTAGCACGGACTGGAATCTTTCCTGCTTGGATTTCCGAAGAATGGTTCGATTTGAAGAACTCTTTTACTGTTTTATACACTCCGTTTCTTAGAAATAATATTCTAAGTCATCAAGCCTTATCATTCCTCACAAAACTTTCGCAAAACGTCGACCGTGACTCGGTTTTTTTAGCACGTACTAAAACCATCCCTATTTGGGTTTCCGAAGAAGGGTTCGATTTGAAGAACTCTTTTACTGTTTTATGCACTCCGTTTCTGAGAAATAATATTCTAAATCATCAAGCCTTATCATTCCACACAAAACTTTCGAAAAATGATAACCGTGACTCGGTTTTTTTAGCACGGACTGAAAACATCCCTATTCGGGATTCTGAAGAAGGGTTCGATTTGAAGAACTCTTTTACTGTTTTATGCACTCCGTTTCTTAGAAATAATATTCTAAATCATCAAGCCTTATCATTCCTCACAAAACTTTCGCAAAACGTCGACCGTGACTCGGTTTTTTTAGCACGTACTAAAACCATCCCTATTTGGGTTTCCGAAGAAGGATTCGATTTAAAGAACTCTTTTACTTTTTTATGCACTCCGTTTCTGAGAAATAATATTCTAAATCATCAAGCCTTATCATTCCACACAAAACTTTCGAAAAACGATAACCGTGACTCGGTTTTTTTAGCACGGACTGAAAACATCCCTATTCGGGATTCTGAAGAAGGGTTCGATTTGAAGAACTCTTTTACTGTTTTATGCACTCCGTTTCTTCGAAATAATATTCTAAAACGTCAAGCCTTATCATTCCTCACAAAACTTTCGAAAAACGATAACCGTGACTCGGTTTTTTTAGCACGGACTGAAAACATCCCTATTCGGGATTCTGAAGAAGGGTTCGATTTGAAGAACTCTTTTACTGTTTTATGCACTCCGTTTCTTAGAAATAATATTCTAAATCATCAAGCCTTATCATTCCTCACAAAACTTTCGCAAAACGTCGACCGTGACTCGGTTTTTTTAGCACGTACTAAAACCTTCCCTATTTGGGTTTCCGAAGAAGGGTTCGATTTGAAGAACTCTTTTACTGTTTTATGCACTCTGTTTCTGAGAAATAATATTTTAAATCATCAAGCCTTATCATTCCTTACAAAACTTTCGCAACACGTCGACCGTGACTCGGTTTTTTTAGCGCGGACTGAAAACTTCCCTCTTTGGATTTCCGAAGAAGGGTTCGATTTGAAGAACTCTTTTACTGTTTTACGCACTCCGTTTCTTAGAAATAATATCCGAAGAAGGGTTCGATTTGAAGAACTCTTTTACTGTTTTACGCACTCCGTTTCTTAGAAATAATATTCTAAATCATCAAGCCTTATCATTCCTCACAAAACTTTCGCAAAACGTCGACCGTGACTTGGTTTTTTTAGCACGTACTAAAACCATCCCTATTTGGGTTTCCGAAGAAGGGTTCGATTTGAAGAACTCTTTTACTGTTTTATGCACTCCGTTTCTGAGAAATAATATTCTAAATCATCAAGCCTTATCATTCCACACAAAACTTTCGAAAAATGATAACCGTGACTCGGTTTTTTTGCACGGACTGAAAACATCCCTATTCGGGATTCTGAAGAAGGGTTCGATTTGAAGAACTCTTTTACTGTTTTATGCACTCCGTTTCTTAGAAATACTATTCTAAATAATCAAGCCTTATAATTCCTCACAAAACTTTCGCAAAATGTCGACCGTGACTCGGTCTTTTTAGCACGTACTAAAACCTTCCCTGTTTGGGTTTCCGAAGAAAGGAACGATTTGAAGAACTCTTTTACTGTTTTACGCACTCCGTTTCTTAGAAATAATATTCTAAATCATCAAGCCTTATCATTCCTCACAAAACTTTCGCAAAACGTCGACCGTGACTCGGTTTTTTTAGCACGTACTAAAAACCTTCCCTGTTTGGGTTTCCGAAGAAGGGTTCGATTTGAAGAACTCTTTTACTGTTTTATGCACTCTGTTTCTCAGAAATAATATTCTAAATCATCAAGCCTTATCATTCCACACAAAACTTTCGAAAAACGACGACCGTGAATCGGTTTTTTTAGCACAGACTGAAAACTTCCCTATTTGGGTTTCCGAAGAAGGGTTCGATTTGAAGAACTCTTTTACTGTTTTATGCACTCCGTTTCTTTGAAATAATATTATAAATCATCAAGCCTTATCATTCCTCACAAAACTTTCTCAAAACGTCGATTCTTTGAAATAATATTATAAATCATCAAGCCTTATCATTCCTCACAAAACTTTCTCAAAACGTCGACCGTGACTCGGTCTTTTTAGCAGGGACTGAAAACTTCCCTGTTTGGGTTTCCGAAGAAGGTTTCGATTTGAAGAACTCTTTTACTGTTTTATGCACTCCGTTTCTTAGAAATAATATTCTAAATCATCAAGCCTTATCATTCCTCATAAAACTTTCGAAAAATGTCGACCGTGACTTTGATTTTTTAGAACGGACTGAAAACTTCCCTGTTTGGGTTTCAGAAGAAGGGTTTGATTTGAAGAACTCTTTTACTGTTTTATGCACTCCGTTTCTTAGAAATAATATTATAAATCATCAAGCCTTATCATTACTCATAAAACTTTTGAAAAACGTCGACCGTGACTCGGTTTTTTTAGCACGTACTAAAACCTTCCCTGTTTGGGTTTCCGAAGAAGGGTTCTATTTGAAGAACTCTTTTACTGTTTTATGCACTCCGTTTCTTAGAAATAATATTCTAAATCATCAAGCCTTATCATTCCTCACAAAACTTTCGCAAAACGTCGACCGTGACTCGGTTTTTTTAGCACGTACTAAAACCTTCCCTGTTAGGGTTTCCGTAGAAGGGTCGGATTTGAAGAACTCTTTTACTGTTTTAAGCACCCCGTTTCTCAGAAATAATATTCTAAATCATAAAGCCTTATCATTCCTCACAAAACTTTCGCAAAACGTCGACCGTGACTCGGTTTTTTTAGCACGTACTCAAACCTTCCCTGTTAGGGTTTCCGTAGAAGGGTCCGATTTGAAGAACTCTTTTACTGTTTTACGCACTCCGTTTCTGAGAAATAATATTCTAAATCATCAAGCCTTATCATTCCTCACAAAACTTTCGCAAAACGATGACCGTGACTCGGTTTTTTTAGCACGGACTGAAAACTTCCCTTTTTGGGTTTCCGAAGAAGGGTTCGATTTGAAGAACTCTTTTACTGTTTTTGCACTCCGTTTCTTAGAAATAATATTCTAAATCATCAAGCCTTATCATTCCTCACAAAACATTCAAAAAACGTCGACCGTGACTCGGTCTTTTTAGCACGTACTAAAACCTTCCCTGTTTGGGTTTCCGAAGAAGGGAACGATTTGAAGAACTCTTTTACTGTTTTATGCACTCCGTTTCTTAGAAATAATATTCTAAATCATCAAGCCTTATCATTCCTCACAAAACTTTCGCAAAACGTCGACCGTGACTCGGTTTTTTTAGCACGTACTAAAAACCTTCCCTATTTGGGTTTCCGAAGAAGGGTTCGATTTGAAGAACTCTTTTACTGTTTTATGCACTCCGTGTCTTAGAAATAATATTCTAAATCATCAAGCCTTATCATTCCTCACAAAAATTTCGCAAAACGTCGACCGTGACTCTGTTTTTTTAGCACGTACTAAAAACCTTCCTTATTTGGGTTTCCGAAGAAGGGTTCGATTTGAAGAACTCTTTTATTGTTTTATGCACTCCGTTTCTGAGAAATAATATTCTAAATCATCAAGCCTTAACATTCCTCACAAAACTTTCGCAAAACGATGACCGTGACTCGGTTTTTTTAGCACGGACTGAAAACTTCCCTGTTTAGGTTTCCGAAGAAGGGTTCGATTTGAACAACTCTTTTACTGTTTTTGCACTCCGTTTCTTAGAAATAATATTCTAAATCATCAAGCCCTATCATTCCTCACAAAACATTCAAAAAACGTCGACCGTGACTCGGTCTTTTTAGCACGTACTAAAACCTTCCCTGTTTGGGTTTCCGAAGAAGGGAACGATTTGAAGAACTCTTTTACTTTTTTATGCACTCCATTTCTCAGAAATAATATTCTAAATCATCAAGCCTTATCATTCCTCACAAAACTTTCGAAAAATGTCGAACGTGACTCGGTTTTTTAGCACGGACTGGAATCTTCCCTGTTTGGGTTTCCGTAGAAGGGTTCGATTTGATACATTTTTATACACTCCGTTTCTTAGAAATAATATTCTAAATCATCAAGCCTTATCATTCCTCACAAAACTTTCGCAAAACGTCGACCGTGACTCGGTTTTTTTAGCACGTACTAAAACCTTCCCTGTTTGGGTTTCCGAAGAAGGGTTCGATTTGAAGAACTCTTTTACTGTTTTATGCACTCTGTTTCTTAGAAATAATATTCTAAATCATCAAGCCTTATTATTCCGCACAAAACTTTCGCAAAACGTCGACCGTGACTCGGTTTTTTTAGCCCGTACTAAAACCTTCCCTGTTTGGGTTTTCGAAGAAGGGTTCGATTTGAAGAACTCTTTTACTGTTTTATGCACTCCGTTTCTTAGAAATAATATTTTAAATCATCAAGCCTTATCGTTCCTCACATAACTTTCGCAAAACGTCGACCGTGACTCGGTTTTTTTAGCACGTACTAAAACCTTCCCTGTTTGGGTTTCCGAAGAAAGGATCGATTTGAAGAACCCTTTTACTCTTTTATGCACTCCGTTTCTTAGAAATAATATTTTAAATCATCAAGCCTTATCGTTCCTCACATAACTTTCGCAAAACGTCGACCGTGACTCGGTTTTTTTAGCACGTACTAAAACCTTCCCTGTTTGGGTTTCCGAAGAAAGGATCGATTTGAAGAACCCTTTTACTCTTTTATGCACTCCGTTTCTTAGAAATAATATTTTAAATCATCAAGCCTTATCGTTCCTCACATAACTTTCGCAAAACGTCGACCGTGACTCGGTTTTTTTAGCCCGTACTAAAACCTTCCCTGTTTGGGTTTCCGAAGAAAGGATCGATTTGAAGAACCCTTTTACTCTTTTATGCACTCCGTTTCTTAGAAATAATATTTTAAATCATCAAGCCTTATCGTTCCTCACATAACTTTCGCAAAACGTCGACCGTGACTCGGTTTTTTTAGCCCGTACTAAAACCTTCCCTGTTTGGGTTTCCGAAGAAAGGATCGATTTGAAGAACCCTTTTACTCTTTTATGCACTCCGTTTCTTAGAAATAATATTTTAAATCATCAAGCCTTATCGTTCCTCACATAACTTTCGCAAAACGTCGACCGTGACTCGGTTTTTTTAGCCCGTACTAAAACCTTCCCTGTTTGGGTTTCCGAAGAAAGGATCGATTTGAAGAACCCTTTTACTCTTTTATGCACTCCGTTTCTTAGAAATAATATTTTAAATCATCAAGCCTTATCGTTCCTCACATAACTTTCGCAAAACGTCGACCGTGACTCGGTTTTTTTAGCCCGTACTAAAACCTTCCCTGTTTGGGTTTCCGAAGAAAGGATCGATTTGAAGAACCCTTTTACTCTTTTATGCACTCCGTTTCTTAGAAATAATATTTTAAATCATCAAGCCTTATCGTTCCTCACATAACTTTCGCAAAACGTCGACCGTGACTCGGTTTTTTTAGCCCGTACTAAAACCTTCCCTGTTTGGGTTTCCGAAGAAAGGATCGATTTGAAGAACCCTTTTACTCTTTTATGCACTCCGTTTCTTAGAAATAATATTTTAAATCATCAAGCCTTATCGTTCCTCACATAACTTTCGCAAAACGTCGACCGTGACTCGGTTTTTTTAGCCCGTACTAAAACCTTCCCTGTTTGGGTTTCCGAAGAAAGGATCGATTTGAAGAACCCTTTTACTCTTTTATGCACTCCGTTTCTTAGAAATAATATTTTAAATCATCAAGCCTTATCGTTCCTCACATAACTTTCGCAAAACGTCGACCGTGACTCGGTTTTTTTAGCCCGTACTAAAACCTTCCCTGTTTGGGTTTCCGAAGAAAGGATCGATTTGAAGAACCCTTTTACTCTTTTATGCACTCCGTTTCTTAGAAATAATATTCTAAATCATCAAGCCTTATCATTACTCATAAAACTTTCGAAAAACGACGACCGTGACTCGGTTTTTTTAGCACGAACTAAAAACTTCCCTGTTTGGGTTTCCGAAGAGGGGTTCGATTTTAAGAACTCTTTTACTGTTTTTTACACTCCGTTTCTTAGAAATAATATTCTAAATCATCAAGCCTTATCGTTCCTCACATAACTTTCGCAAAACGTCGACCGTGACTCGGTTTTTTTAGCACGTACGAAAACCTTCCCTGTTTGGGTTTCCGAAGAAGGGATCGATTTGAAGAACCCTTTTACTGTTTTATGCACTCCGTTTCTTAGAAATAATATTCTAAATCATCAAGCCTTATCGTTCCTCACAAAACTTTCGCAAAACGTCGACCGTGACTCGGTTTTTTTAGCACGTACTAAAACCTTCCCTGTTTGGGTTTCCGAAGAAAGGATCGATTTGAAGAACCCTTTTACTCTTTTATGCACTCCGTTTCTTAGAAATAATATTTTAAATCATCAAGCCTTATCGTTCCTCACATAACTTTCGCAAAACGTCGACCGTGACTCGGTTTTTTTAGCACGTACGAAAACCTTCCCTGTTTGGGTTTCCGAAGAAGGGTTCGATTTGAAGAACTCTTTTACTGTTTTATGCACTCCGTTTCTTAGAAATAATATTCTAAATCATCAAGCCTTATCATTCCTGACAAAACTTTCTCAAAACGTCGACCGTGACTCGGTCTTTTTAGCACGTACTAAAACCTTCCCTGTTTGGGTTTCCGAAGAAGGGTTCGATTTGAAGAACTCTTTTACTGTTTTATGCACTCCGTTTCTCAGAAATAATATTCTAAATCATAGAGCCTTATCATTCCACACAAAACTTTCGAAAAACGATGACCATGACTCGGTTTTTTTAGCACGGACTGAAAACTTCCCTATTTGGGATTCCGAAGAAGGGTTCGATTTGAAGAACTCTTTTACTGTTTTATGCACTCCGTTTCTTAGAAATAATATTCTAAATCATCAAGCCTTATCATTCCTCACAAAGCTTTCGCAAAACGTCGACCATGACTCGGTTTAATTAGCACGTACACAAAACATCCCTGTTTGGGTTTCCGAAGAAGGGTTCGATTTGAAGAATTCTTTTACTATTTTATGCACTCCGTTTCTTAGAAATACTATTCTAAATCATCAAGACTTATCATTCCTCACAAAACTTTCGCAAAACGTCGACCGTGACTCGGTTTTTTTAGCACGTACTAAAACCTTCCCTGTTTGGGTTTCCGAAAAAGGGTTCGATTTGAAGAACTCTTTTACTGTTTTATGCACTCTGTTTCTAAGAAATAATATTCTAAATCATCAAGCCTTATCATTTCTCACAAAACTTTTGCAAAACGTCGACCGTGACTCGGTTTTTTTAACACGGACTGAAAACTTCCCTGTTTGGGTTTCCGAAGAAGGGTTCGATTTGAAGAACTCTTTTAATGTTTTATGCACTCCGTTTCTTAGAAATAATATTCTAAATCATCAAGCCTTATCATTCCTCACAAAACTTTCGCAAAACGTCGACCGTGACTCGGTTTTTTTAGCACGTACTAAAACCTTCCCTGTTTGGGTTTCCGAAGAAGGGTTCGATTTGAAGAACTCTTTTAATGTTTTATGCACTCCGTTTCTTAGAAATAATATTCTAAATCATCAAGCCTTATCATTCCTCACAAAACTTTCGCAAAACGTTGACCGTGACTCAGTTCTTTTAGCACGTACTAAAACCTTCCCTGTTTGGGTTTCCGAAGAAGGGTTCGATTTGAAGAATTCTTTTACTATTTTATGCACTCCGTTTCTTAGAAATACTATTCTAAATCATCAAGACTTATCATTCCTCACAAAACTTTCGCAAAACGTCGACCGTGACTCGGTTTTTTTAGCACGTACTAAAACCTTCCCTGTTTGGGTTTGCGAAGAAGGGTTCGATTTGAAGAACTCTTTTACTGTTTTATGCACTCCGTTTCTCATAAATAATATTCTAAATCATCAAGCCTTATCATTCCTCATAAAACTTTCGAAAAACGACGACCGTGACTTGGTTTTTTTAGAACGGACTGAAAACTTCCCTGTTTGGGTTTCAGAAGAAGGGTTTGATTTGAAGAACTCTTTTACTGTTTTATGCACTCCGTTTCTTAGAAATAATATTCTAAATCATCAAGCCTTATCATTACTCATAAAACTTTCGAAAAACGACAACCGTGACTCGGTTTTTTTAGCACGAACTAAAAACTTCCCTGTTTGGGTTTCCGAAGAAGGGTTCGATTTTAAGAACTCTTTTACTGTTTTTTACACTCCGTTTCTTAGAAATAATATTCTAAATCATCAAGCCTTATCGTTCCTCACATAACTTTCGCAAAACGTCGACCGTGACTCGGTTTTTTTAGCACGTACGAAAACCTTCCCTGTTTGGGTTTCCGAAAGAGGGTTCGATTTGAAGAACTCTTTTACTGTTTTATGCACTCCGTTTCTTAGAAATAATATTCTAAATCATCAAGCCTTATCATTCCTCATAAAACTTTCGAAAAACGACGACCGTGACTCGGTTTTTTTAGCACGTACTAAAACCTTCCCTGTTTGGGTTTCCGAAAGAGGGTTCGATTTGAAGAACTCTTTTACTGTTTTATGCACTCCGTTTCTTAGAAATAATATTCTAAATCATCAAGCCTTATCATTCCTCACAAAACTTTCGCAAAACGTCGACCGTGACTCGGTTTTTTTAGCACGTACTAAAACCATCCCTATTTGGGTTTCCGAAGAAGGGTTCGATTTGAAGAACTCTTTTACTGTTTTATGCACTCCATTTCTTAGAAATAATATTCTAAATCATCAAGCCTTATCATTCCTGACAAAACTTTCTCAAAACGTCGACCGTGACTCGGTCTTTTTAGCACGTACTAAAACCTTCCCTGTTTGGGTTTCCGAAGAAGGGTTCGATTTGAAGAACTCTTTTACTGTTTTATGCACTCCGTTTCTTAGAAATGATATTCTAAATCATCAAGCCTTATCATTCCTCACAAAACTTTCGCAAAACGTCGACCGTGACTCGATTTTTTTAGCACGTACTAAAACCTTCCCTGTTTGGGTTTCTGAAGAAGGGTTCGATTTGAAGAACTCTTTTACTGTTTTATGCACTCCGTTTCTCAGAAATAATATTTTAAATCATCAAGCCTTATCATTACTCATAAAACTTTCGAAAAACGACAACCGTGACTCGGTTTTTTTAGCACGAACTGAAAACTTCCGTGTTTGGGTTTCCGTAGAAGGGTTCAATTTGAAGAACTCTTTTACTGTTTTATGCACTCCGTTTCATAGAAATAATATCCTAAATCATCAAGCCTTATCATTCCTCACAAAACTTTCGAAAAATGTCGACCGTGACTCGGTTTGTTTAGCACGAATCGAAAACTTCCCTGTTTGAGTTACCGAAGAAGGGTTCGAGTTGAAGAACTCTTTTACTGTTTCATGCACTCCGTTTCTTAGAAATAATATTCTAAATCATCAAGCCTTATCATTCCTCACAAAACTTTCGCAAAACGTCGACCGTGACTCGGTTTTTTTAGCACGTACTAAAACCTTCCCTGTTTGGGTTTCCGAAGAAGGGTTCGATTTGAAGAACTCTTTTACTGTTTTATGCACTCCGTTTCTTAGAAATAATATTCTAAATCATCAAGCCTTATCATTCCTCACAAAACTTTCGCAAATCGTCGACCGTGACTCGGTTTTTTTAGCACGTACTAAAACCTTCCCTGTTTGGGTTTCCGAAGAAGGGTTCGATTTGAAGAACTCTTTTACTGTTTTATGCACTCTGTTTCATAGAAATAATATTCTAAATCATCAAGCCTTATCATTCCTCACAAAACTTTCGAAAAACGATAACCGTGACTTGGTTTTTTTAGCAGGGACTGAAAACTTCCCTGTTTGGGTTTTCGAAGAAGGGTTCGATTTGAAGAACTCTTTTACAGTTTTATGCACTCCGTTTCTTAGAAATAATATTCTAAATCATCAAGCCTTATCATTCCTCATAAAACTTTCGAAAAACGTCGACCGTGACTTGGTTTTTTTAGAACGGACTGAAAACTTCCCTGTTTGGGTTTCAGAAGAAGGGTTCGATTTGAAGAACTCTTTTACTATTTTATGCACTCCGTTTCTTAGAAATAATATTCTAAATCATCAAGCCTTATCATTACTCATAAAACTTTCGAAAAACGACGACCGTGACTCGGTTTTTTTAGCACGAACTAAAAACTTCCCTGTTTGGGTTTCCGAAGAAGGGTTCGATTTGAAGAACTCTTTTACTGTTTTATACACTCCGTTTCTTAGAAATAATATTCTAAATCATCAAGCCTTATCATTCCTCACAAAGCTTTCGTAAAACGTCGACCGTGACTCGGTTTTTTTAGCACGTACTAAAACCTTCCCTGTTTGGGTTTCCGAAAGAGGGTTCGATTTGAAGAACTCTTTTACTGTTTTAGGCACTCCGTTTCTCAGAAATAATATTCTAAATCATCAAGCCTTATCATTCCACACAAAACTTTCGAAAAACGATGACCGTGACTCGGTTTTTTTAGCACGGACTGAAAACTTCCCTATTTGGGATTCCGAAGAAGGGTTCGATTTGAAGAACTCTTTTACTGTTTTATGCACTCCGTTTCTCAGAAATAATATTCTAAATCATCAAGCCTTATCGTTCCTCACATAACTTTCGCAAAACGTCGACCGTGACTCGGTTTTTTTAGCACGTACTAAAACCTTCCCTTTTTGGGTTTCCGAAGAATGGTTCGATTTGAAGAACTCTTTTACTGTTTTATGCACTCCGTTTCTCAGAAATAATATTCTAAATCATCAAGCCTTATCATTCCACACAAAACTTTCGAAAAACGATGACCGTGACTCGGTTTTTTTAGCACGGACTGAAAACTTCCCTATTTGGGATTCCGAAGAAGGGTTCGATTTGAAGAACTCTTTTACTGTTTTATGCACTCCGTTTCTCAGAAATAATATTCTAAATCATCAAGCCTTATCATTCCACACAAAACTTTCGAAAAACGATGACCGTGACTCGGTTTTTTTAGCACGGACTGAAAACTTCCCTATTTTGGTTTCAGAAGAAGGGTTCGATTTGAAGAACTCTTTTACTGTTTTATGCACTCCGTTTCTTAGAAATAATATTCTAAATAATCAAGCCTTATCATTACTCATAAAACTTTCGAAAAACGACGACTGTGACTCGGTTTTTTTAGCACGAACTGAAAACATCCCTGTTTGTGTTTCCGTAGAAGGGTTCGATTTGAAGAACTCTTTTACTGTTTTATACACTCTGTTTCTTAGAAATAATATTCTAAATCATCAAGCCTTATCATTCCTCCTAAAACTTTCGTAAAACGTCGACCGTGACTCGGTTTTTTTGGCACGTACTAAAACCTTCCCTGTTTGGGTTTCCGAAAGAGGGTTCGATTTGAAGAACTCTTTTACTGTTTTATGCACTCCGTTTCTCAGAAATAATATTCTAAATCATCAAGCCTTATAATTCCACACAAAACTTTCGAAAAACGACGACCGTGACTCGGTTTTTTTAGCACGAACTGAAAACATCCCTGTTTGGGTTTCCGTAAAAGGGTTCGATTTGAAGAACTCTTTTACTGTTTTATACACTCCGTTTCTTAGAAATAATATTCTAAATCATCAAGCCTTATCATTCCTCCCAAAACTTTCGTAAAACGTCGACCGTGACTCGGTTTTTTTGGCACGTACTAAAACCTTCCCTGTTTGGGTTTCCGAAAGAGGGTTTGATTTGAAGAACTCTTTTACTGTTTTATACACTCCGTTTCTCAGAAATAATATTCTAAATCATCAAGCCTTATCGTTCCTCACATAACTTTCGCAAAACGTCAACCGTGACTCGGTTTTTTTAGCACGTACTAAAACCTTCCCTTTTTGGGTTTCCGAAGAAGGGTTCGAACCGTGACTCGGTTTTTTTAGCACGTACTAAAACCTTCCCTTTTTGGGTTTCCGAAGAAGGGTTCGATTTGAAGAACTCTTTTACTGTTTTATGCACTCCGTTTCTCATAAATAAAATTCTAAATCATCAAGCCTTATCCTTCCACACAAAACTTTCGAAAAACGATGACCGTGACTCGGTTTTTTTAGCACGAACTAAAAACTTCCCGGTTTGGGTTTCCGAAGAAGGGTTCGATTTGAAGAACTCTTTTACTGTTTTATGCACTCCGTTTCTTAGAAATAATATTCTAAATCATCAAGCCTTATCATTCCTCACAAAACTTTCGCAAAACGTCGACCGTGACTCGGTTTTTTTAGCACGTACTAAAACCTTCCCTATTTGGGTTTCCGAAGAAGGGTTCGATTTGAAGAACTCTTTTACTATTTTATGCACTCCGTTTCTTAGAAATAATATTCTAAATCATCAAGCCTTATCGTTCCTCACATAACTTTCGAAAAACGATGACCGTGACTCGGTTTTTTTAGCACGTACTAAAAACTTCCCTGTTTGAGTTTCCGAAGAAGGGTTCGATTTGAAGAACTCTTTTACTTTTTTATGCACTCCGTTTCTTAGAAATAATATTCTAAATCATCAAGCCTTATCGTTCCTCACATAACTTTCGCAAAACGTCGACCGTGACTCGGTTTTTTTAGCACGTACTAAAACCTTCCCTATTTGGGTTTCCGAAGAAGGGTTCGATTTGAAGAACTCTTTTACTATTTTATGCACTCCGTTTCTTAGAAATAATATTCTAAATCATCAAGCCTTATCATTCCTCACAAAACTTTCGCAAAACGTCGACCGTGACTCGGTTTTTTTAGCACGTACTAAAACCTTCCCTATTTGGGTTTCCGAAGAAGGGTTCGATTTGAAGAACTCTTTTACTGTTTTATGCACTCCGTTTCTTAGAAATAATATTCTAAATCATCAAGCCTTATCATTCCTCACAAAACTTTCGTAAAACGTCGACCGTGACTCGGTTTTTTTAGCACGTACTAAAACCTTCCCTATTTGGGTTTCCGAAGAAGGGTTCGATTTGAAGAACTCTTTTACTGTTTTATGCACTCCGTTTCTTAGAAATAATATTCTAAATCATCAAGCCTTATCATTCCTCACAAAACTTTCGCAAAACGTCGACCGTGACTCGGTTTTTTTAGCACGTACTAAAACCTTCCCTATTTGGGTTTCCGAAGAAGGGTTCGATTTGAAGAACTCTTTTACTGTTTTATGCACTCCGTTTCTTAGAAATAATATTCTAAATCATCAAGCCTTATCATTCCTCACAAAACTTTCGAAAAACGTCGACCGTGACTCGGTTTTTTTAGCACGTACTAAAACCTTCCCTATTTGGGTTTCCGAAGAAGGGTTCGATTTGAAGAACTCTTTTACTGTTTTATGCACTCCGTTTCTTAGAAATAATATTCTAAATCATCAAGCCTTATCATTCCTCACAAAACTTTCGCAAAACGTCGACCGTGACTCGGTTTTTTTAGCACGTACTAAAACCTTCCCTGTTTGGGTTTCCGAAGAAGGGTTCGATTTGAAGAACTCTTTTACTGTTTTATGCACTCCGTTTCTTAGAAATAATATTCTAAATCATCAAGCCTTATCATTCCTCACAAAACTTTCGTAAAACGTCGACCGTGACTCGGTTTTTTTAGCACGTACTAAAACCTTCCCTATTTGGGTTTCCGAAGAAGGGTTCGATTTGAAGAACTCTTTTACTATTTTATGCACTCCGTTTCTTAGAAATAATATTCTAAATCATCAAGCCTTATCATTCCTCACAAAACTTTCGCAAAACGTCGACCGTGACTCGGTTTTTTTAGCACGTACTAAAACCTTCCCTTTTTGGGTTTCCGAAGAAGGGTTCGATTTGAAGAACTCTTTTACTGTTTTATGCACTCCGTTTCTTAGAAATAATATTCTAAATCATCAAGCCTTATCATTCCTCACAAAACTTTCGTAAAACGTCGACCGTGACTCGGTTTTTTTAGCACGTACTAAAACCTTCCCTATTTGGGTTTCCGAAGAAGGGTTCGATTTGAAGAACTCTTTTACTGTTTTATGCACTCCGTTTCTTAGAAATAATATTCTAAATCATCAAGCCTTATCATTCCTCACAAAACTTTCGAAAAACGTCGACCGTGACTCGGTTTTTTTAGCACGTACTAAAACCTTCCCTATTTGGGTTTCCGAAGAAGGGTTCGATTTGAAGAACTCTTTTACTGTTTTATGCACTCCGTTTCTTAGAAATAATATTCTAAATCATCAAGCCTTATCGTTCCTCACATAACTTTCGCAAAACGTCGACCGTGACTCGGTTTTTTTAGCACGTAC
>NW_019272423.1:8825-13151 GCF_002738345.1 Cucurbita maxima | reverse complement strand
CCTCAAAAAAAACTTTCGAAAAACATCGACCGTGACTCGGTTTTTTTAGCACGTACTAAAACCTTCCCTGTTTGGGTTTCCGAAGAAGGGTTCGATTTGAAGAACTCTTTTACTGTTTTATCCACTCTGTTTCGTAGAAATAATATTCTAAATCATCAAGCCTTATCATTCCTCACAAAACTTTCGTAAAACGTCGACCGTGACTCGGTTTTTTTAGCACGTACTAAAACCTTCCCTGTTTGGGTTTCCGAAAGAGGGTTCGATTTGAAGAACTCTTTTACGGTTTTATGCACTCCGTTTCTCAGAAATAATATTCTAAATCATCAAGCCTTATCATTCCTCACAAAACTTTCGCAAAACGTCGACCGTGACTCGGTTTTTTTAGCACAGACTGAAACCTTCCCTATTTGGGTTTCCGAAGAAGGGTTCGATTTGAAGAACTCTTTTACTTTTTTATGCACTCCGTTTCTTAGAAATAATATTCTAAATCATCAAGCCTTATCGTTCCTCACATAACTTTCGCAAAACGTCGACCGTGACTCGGTTTTTTTAGCACGTACTAAAACCTTCCCTATTTGGGTTTCCGAAGAAGGGAACGATTTGAAGAACTCTTTTACTGTTTTATGCACTACGTTTCATAGAAATAATATTCTAAATCATCAAGCCTTATCATTCCTCACAAAACTTTCGCAAAACGTCGATCGTGACTCGGTTTTTTTAGCACGTACTAAAACCTTCCCTATTTGGGTTTCCGAAGAAGGGAACGATTTGAAGAACTCTTTTACTGTTTTATGCACTACGTTTCATAGAAATAATATTCTAAATCATCAAGCCTTATCATTCCTCACAAAACTTTCGCAAAACGTCGATCGTGACTCGGTTTTTTTAGCACGTACTAAAACCTTCCCTATTTGGGTTTCCGAAGAAGGGAACGATTTGAAGAACTCTTTTACTGTTTTATGCACTACGTTTCATAGAAATAATATTCTAAATCATCAAGCCTTATCATTCCTCACAAAACTTTCGCAAAACGTCGATCGTGACTCGGTTTTTTTAGCACGTACTAAAACCTTCCCTATTTGGGTTTCCGAAGAAGGGTTCGATTTGAAGAACTCTTTTACTGTTTTATGCACTACGTTTCATAGAAATAATATTCTAAATCATCAAGCCTTATCATTCCTCACAAAACTTTCGCAAAACGTCGATCGTGACTCGGTTTTTTTAGCACGTACTAAAACCTTCCCTATTTGGGTTTCCGAAGAAGGGAACGATTTGAAGAACTCTTTTACTGTTTTATGCACTACGTTTCATAGAAATAATATTCTAAATCATCAAGCCTTATCATTCCTCACAAAACTTTCGCAAAACGTCGATCGTGACTCGGTTTTTTTAGCACGTACTAAAACCTTCCCTATTTGGGTTTCCGAAGAAGGGAACGATTTGAAGAACTCTTTTACTGTTTTATGCACTACGTTTCATAGAAATAATATTCTAAATCATCAAGCCTTATCATTCCTCACAAAACTTTCGCAAAACGTCGATCGTGACTCGGTTTTTTTAGCACGTACTAAAACCTTCCCTATTTGGGTTTCCGAAGAAGGGAACGATTTGAAGAACTCTTTTACTGTTTTATGCACTACGTTTCATAGAAATAATATTCTAAATCATCAAGCCTTATCATTCCTCACAAAACTTTCGCAAAACGTCGATCGTGACTCGGTTTTTTTAGCACGTACTAAAACCTTCCCTATTTGGGTTTCCGAAGAAGGGAACGATTTGAAGAACTCTTTTACTGTTTTATGCACTACGTTTCATAGAAATAATATTCTAAATCATCAAGCCTTATCATTCCTCACAAAACTTTCGCAAAACGTCGATCGTGACTCGGTTTTTTTAGCACGTACTAAAACCTTCCCTATTTGGGTTTCCGAAGAAGGGAACGATTTGAAGAACTCTTTTACTGTTTTATGCACTACGTTTCATAGAAATAATATTCTAAATCATCAAGCCTTATCATTCCTCACAAAACTTTCGCAAAACGTCGATCGTGACTCGGTTTTTTTAGCACGTACTAAAACCTTCCCTATTTGGGTTTCCGAAGAAGGGAACGATTTGAAGAACTCTTTTACTGTTTTATGCACTACGTTTCATAGAAATAATATTCTAAATCATCAAGCCTTATCATTCCTCACAAAACTTTCGCAAAACGTCGATCGTGACTCGGTTTTTTTAGCACGTACTAAAACCTTCCCTATTTGGGTTTCCGAAGAAGGGAACGATTTGAAGAACTCTTTTACTGTTTTATGCACTACGTTTCATAGAAATAATATTCTAAATCATCAAGCCTTATCATTCCTCACAAAACTTTCGCAAAACGTCGATCGTGACTCGGTTTTTTTAGCACGTACTAAAACCTTCCCTATTTGGGTTTCCGAAGAAGGGAACGATTTGAAGAACTCTTTTACTGTTTTATGCACTACGTTTCATAGAAATAATATTCTAAATCATCAAGCCTTATCATTCCTCACAAAACTTTCGCAAAACGTCGATCGTGACTCGGTTTTTTTAGCACGTACTAAAACCTTCCCTATTTGGGTTTCCGAAGAAGGGAACGATTTGAAGAACTCTTTTACTGTTTTATGCACTACGTTTCATAGAAATAATATTCTAAATCATCAAGCCTTATCATTCCTCACAAAACTTTCGCAAAACGTCGATCGTGACTCGGTTTTTTTAGCACGTACTAAAACCTTCCCTATTTGGGTTTCCGAAGAAGGGAACGATTTGAAGAACTCTTTTACTGTTTTATGCACTACGTTTCTTAGAAATAATATTCTAAATCATCAAGCCTTATCATTCCTCACAAAACTTTCGCAAAACGTCGATCGTGACTCGGTTTTTTTAGCACGTACTAAAACCTTCCCTATTTGGGTTTCCGAAGAAGGGAACGATTTGAAGAACTCTTTTACTGTTTTATGCACTACGTTTCATAGAAATAATATTCTAAATCATCAAGCCTTATCATTCCTCACAAAACTTTCGCAAAACGTCGACCGTGACTCGGTTTTTTTAGCACGTACTAAAACCTTCCCTATTTGGGTTTCCGAAGAAGGGAACGATTTGAAGAACTCTTTTACTGTTTTATGCACTCCGTTTCTTAGAAATAATATTCTAAATCATCAAGCCTTATCATTCCTCACAAAACTTTCGCAAAACGTCGACCGTGACTCGGTCTTTTTAGCACGTACTAAAATCTTCCTTGTTTGGGTTTCCAAAGAAGGGAACGATTTGAAGAACTCTTTTACTGTTTTATGCACTCCGTTTCTTAGAAATAATATTCTAAATCATCAAGCCTTATCATTCCTCACAAAACTTTCGCAAAACGTCGACCGTGACTCGGTCTTTTTAGCACGTACTAAAACCTTCCCTGTTTGGGTTTCCGAAGAAGGGAACGATTTGAAGAACTCTTTTACTGTTTTATGCACTCCGTTTCTTAGAAATAATATTCTAAATCATCAAGCCTTATCATTCCTCACAAAACTTTTGCAAAACGTCGACCGTGACTCGGTCTTTTTAGCACGTACTAAAACCTTCCCTGTTTGGGTTTCCGAAGAAGGGAACGATTTGAAGAACTCTTTTACTGTTTTATGCACTCCGTTTCTTATAAATAATATTCTAAATCATCAAGCCTTATCATTCCTCACAAAACTTTTGCAAAACGTCGACCGTGACTCGGTCTTTTTAGCACATACTAAAACCTTCCCTGTTTGGGTTTCCGAAGAAGGGAACGATTTGAAGAACTCTTTTACTGTTTTATGCACTCCGTTTCTTAGAAATAATATTCTAAATCATCAATCCTTATCATTCCACACAAAACTTTCGAAAAACGATGACCGTGACTCGGTTTTTTTAGCACGGACTGAAAACTTCCCTATTTGACATTCCGCAGAAGGGTTCGATTTGAAGAACTCTTTTACTGTTTTATGCACTCCGTTTCTTAGAAATAATATTCTAAATCATCAAGCCTTATCATTCCTCACAAAGCTTTCGTAAAACGTCGACCGTGTCTCGGTTTTTTTAGCACGTACAAAAAACTTCCCTGTTTGGGTTTCCGAAGAAGGGTTCGATTTGAAGAACTCTTTTACTGTTTTATGCACTCCGTTTCTTAGAAATAATATTCTAAATCATCAAGCCTTATCATTCCTCACAAAACTTTTGCAAAACTTCGACCGTGACTCAGTCTTTTTAGCACGTACTAAAACCTTCCCTGTTTGGGTTTCCAAAGAAGGGAACGATTTGAAGAACTCTTTTACTGTTTTATGCACT
>NW_019272423.1:0-5772 GCF_002738345.1 Cucurbita maxima | reverse complement strand
TTCTAAATCATCAAGCCTTATCATTCCTCACAAAACTTTCACAAAACGATGACCGTGACTCGGTTTTTTTAGCACGTACTAAAACCTTCCCTGTTTGGGTTTCCGAAGAAGAGTTCGATTTGAAGAATTCTTTTACTGTTTTAGGCACTCCGTTTCTTAGAAATAATATTCTAAATCATCAATCCTTATCATTCCACACAAAACTTTCGAAAAACGATGACCGTGACTCGGTGTTTTTAGCACGGACTGAAAACTTCCCTATTTGAGATTCCGCAGAAAGGTTCGATTTGAAGAACTCTTTTACTGTTTTATGCACTCCGTTTCTTAGAAATAATATTCTAAATCATCAAGCCTTATCATTCCTCACATTTCTCAAAATGTCGACCGTGACTCGGTCTTTTTAGCACGTACTAAAACCTTCCCTGTTTGGGTTTCCGAAGAAGGGAACGATTTGAAGAACTCTTTTACTGTTTTATGCACTCCGTTTCTTAGAAATAATATTCTAAATCATTAAGCCTTATCATTCTTCACAAAACTTTCGCAAAACGTCGACCGTGACTCGGTTTTTTTAGCACGTACTAAAACCTTCCCTGTTTGCGTTTCCGAAAGAGGGTTCGATTTGAAGAACTCTTTTACTGTTTTATGCACTACGTTTCATAGAAATAATATTCTAAATCATCAAGCCTTATCATTCCTCACAAAACTTTCCCAAAACGATGACCGTGACTCGGTTTTTTTAGCACGTACAAAAAACTTCCCTGTTTGGGTTTCCGAAGAAGGTTTCGATTTGAAGAACTCTTTTACTGTTTTATGCAAAAAACTTCCCTGTTTGGGTTTCCGAAGAAGGTTTCGATTTGAAGAACTCTTTTACTGTTTTATGCACTCCGTTTCTTAGAAATAATATTCTAAATCATCAAGCCTTATCATTCCTCACAAAACTTTTTCAAAACATCGACCGTGACTCGGTCTTTTTAGCACGTACTAAAACCTTCCCTGTTTGGGTTTCCGAAGAAGGGAACGATTTGAAGAACTCTTTTACTTTTTTATGCACTACGTTTCATAGAAATAATATTCTAAATCATCAAGCCTTATCATTCCTCACAAAACTTTCACAAAACGATGACCGTGACTCGGTTTTTTTAGCACGGACTGAAAACTTCCCTATTTGAGATTCCGCAGAAGGGTTCGATTTGAAGAACTCTTTTACTGTTTTATGCACTACGTTTCATAGAAATAATATTCTAAATCATCAAGCCTTATCATTCCTCACAAAACTTTCACAAAACGATGACCGTGACTCGGTTTTTTTAGCACGGACTGAAAACTTCCCTATTTGAGATTCCGCAGAAGGGTTCGATTTGAAGAACTCTTTTACTGTTTTATGCACTACGTTTCATAGAAATAATATTCTAAATCATCAAGCCTTATCATTCCTCACAAAACTTTCACAAAACGATGACCGTGACTCGGTTTTTTTAGCACGGACTGAAAACTTCCCTATTTGAGATTCCGCAGAAGGGTTCGATTTGAAGAACTCTTTTACTGTTTTATGCACTACGTTTCATAGAAATAATATTCTAAATCATCAAGCCTTATCATTCCTCACAAAACTTTCACAAAACGATGACCGTGACTCGGTTTTTTTAGCACGGACTGAAAACTTCCCTATTTGAGATTCCGCAGAAGGGTTCGATTTGAAGAACTCTTTTACTGTTTTATGCACTACGTTTCATAGAAATAATATTCTAAATCATCAAGCCTTATCATTCCTCACAAAACTTTCACAAAACGATGACCGTGACTCGGTTTTTTTAGCACGGACTGAAAACTTCCCTATTTGAGATTCCGCAGAAGGGTTCGATTTGAAGAACTCTTTTACTGTTTTATGCACTACGTTTCATAGAAATAATATTCTAAATCATCAAGCCTTATCATTCCTCACAAAACTTTCACAAAACGATGACCGTGACTCGGTTTTTTTAGCACGGACTGAAAACTTCCCTATTTGAGATTCCGCAGAAGGGTTCGATTTGAAGAACTCTTTTACTGTTTTATGCACTACGTTTCATAGAAATAATATTCTAAATCATCAAGCCTTATCATTCCTCACAAAACTTTCACAAAACGATGACCGTGACTCGGTTTTTTTAGCACGGACTGAAAACTTCCCTATTTGAGATTCCGCAGAAGGGTTCGATTTGAAGAACTCTTTTACTGTTTTATGCACTACGTTTCATAGAAATAATATTCTAAATCATCAAGCCTTATCATTCCTCACAAAACTTTCACAAAACGATGACCGTGACTCGGTTTTTTTAGCACGGACTGAAAACTTCCCTATTTGAGATTCCGCAGAAGGGTTCGATTTGAAGAACTCTTTTACTGTTTTATGCACTACGTTTCATAGAAATAATATTCTAAATCATCAAGCCTTATCATTCCTCACAAAACTTTCACAAAACGATGACCGTGACTCGGTTTTTTTAGCACGGACTGAAAACTTCCCTATTTGAGATTCCGCAGAAGGGTTCGATTTGAAGAACTCTTTTACTGTTTTATGCACTACGTTTCATAGAAATAATATTCTAAATCATCAAGCCTTATCATTCCTCACAAAACTTTCACAAAACGATGACCGTGACTCGGTTTTTTTAGCACGGACTGAAAACTTCCCTATTTGAGATTCCGCAGAAGGGTTCGATTTGAAGAACTCTTTTACTGTTTTATGCACTACGTTTCATAGAAATAATATTCTAAATCATCAAGCCTTATCATTCCTCACAAAACTTTCACAAAACGATGACCGTGACTCGGTTTTTTTAGCACGGACTGAAAACTTCCCTATTTGAGATTCCGCAGAAGGGTTCGATTTGAAGAACTCTTTTACTGTTTTATGCACTACGTTTCATAGAAATAATATTCTAAATCATCAAGCCTTATCATTCCTCACAAAACTTTCACAAAACGATGACCGTGACTCGGTTTTTTTAGCACGGACTGAAAACTTCCCTATTTGAGATTCCGCAGAAGGGTTCGATTTGAAGAACTCTTTTACTGTTTTATGCACTACGTTTCATAGAAATAATATTCTAAATCATCAAGCCTTATCATTCCTCACAAAACTTTCACAAAACGATGACCGTGACTCGGTTTTTTTAGCACGGACTGAAAACTTCCCTATTTGAGATTCCGCAGAAGGGTTCGATTTGAAGAACTCTTTTACTGTTTTATGCACTACGTTTCATAGAAATAATATTCTAAATCATCAAGCCTTATCATTCCTCACAAAACTTTCACAAAACGATGACCGTGACTCGGTTTTTTTAGCACGGACTGAAAACTTCCCTATTTGAGATTCCGCAGAAGGGTTCGATTTGAAGAACTCTTTTACTGTTTTATGCACTACGTTTCATAGAAATAATATTCTAAATCATCAAGCCTTATCATTCCTCACAAAACTTTCACAAAACGATGACCGTGACTCGGTTTTTTTAGCACGGACTGAAAACTTCCCTATTTGAGATTCCGCAGAAGGGTTCGATTTGAAGAACTCTTTTACTGTTTTATGCACTACGTTTCATAGAAATAATATTCTAAATCATCAAGCCTTATCATTCCTCACAAAACTTTCACAAAACGATGACCGTGACTCGGTTTTTTTAGCACGGACTGAAAACTTCCCTATTTGAGATTCCGCAGAAGGGTTCGATTTGAAGAACTCTTTTACTGTTTTATGCACTACGTTTCATAGAAATAATATTCTAAATCATCAAGCCTTATCATTCCTCACAAAACTTTCACAAAACGATGACCGTGACTCGGTTTTTTTAGCACGGACTGAAAACTTCCCTATTTGAGATTCCGCAGAAGGGTTCGATTTGAAGAACTCTTTTACTGTTTTATGCACTACGTTTCATAGAAATAATATTCTAAATCATCAAGCCTTATCATTCCTCACAAAACTTTCACAAAACGATGACCGTGACTCGGTTTTTTTAGCACGTACTAAAACCTTCCCTGTTTGGGTTTCCGAAGAAGAGTTCGATTTGAATAACTCTTTTACTAATTTATGCACTCCGTTTCTTAGAAATAATATTCTAAATCATCAATCCTTATCATTCCACACAAAACTTTCGAAAAACGATGACCGTGACTCGGTTTTTTTAGCACTGACTGAAAACTTCCCTATTTGAGATTCCGCAGAAGGGTTCGATTTGAAGAACTCTTTTACTGTTTTATGCACTCTGTTTCTTAGAAATAATATTCTAAATCATCAAGCCTTATCATTCCTCACAAAGTTTTCGTAAAACGTCGACCGTGACTCGGTTTTTTTAGCACGTACTAAAACCTTCCCTGTTTGCGTTTCCGAAAGAGGGAACGATTTGAAGAACTCTTTTACTGTTTTATGCACTCCGTTTCTTAGAAATAATATTCTAAATCATCAAGCCTTATCATTCCTCACAAAGCTTTCGTAAAACGTCGACCGTGACTCGGTTTTTTTAGCACGTACTAAAACCTTCCCTGTTTGCGTTTCCGAAAGAGGGAACGATTTGAAGAACTCTTTTACTGTTTTATGCACTCCGTTTCTTAGAAATAATATTCTAAATCATCAAGCCTTATCATTCCTCACAAAACTTTCGCAAAACGTCGACCGTGACTCGGTTTTTTTAGCACGTACTAAAACCTTCCCTGTTTGCGTTTCCGAAAGAGGGAACGATTTGAAGAACTCTTTTACTGTTTTATGCACTCCGTTTCTTAGAAATAATATTCTAAATCATCAAGCCTTATCATTCCTCACAAAACTTTCACAAAACGATGACCGTGACTCGGGTTTTTTAGCACGTACTAAAAAAACCGAGTCACGATCGACGTTTTGCGAAAGTTTTGTGAGGAATGATAAAGCTTGATGATTTAGAATATTATTTCTAAGAAACGGAGTGCATAAAAGAGTAAAAGAGTTCTTCAAATCGAACTCTTCTTCGGAAACCCAAACAGGGAAGTTTTCAGTCCGTGCTAAAAAAACCGAGTCACGATCGACGTTTTGCGAAAGTTTTGTGAGGAATGATAAAGCTTGATGATTTAGAATATTATTTCTAAGAAACGGAGTGCATAAAAGAGTAAAAGAGTTCTTCAAATCGTTCCCTGTTTGGGTTTCCGAAGAAGGGTTCGATTTGAAGAACTCTTTTACTGTTTTATGCACTCCGTTTCTTAGAAATAATATTCTAAATCATCAAGCCTTATCATTCCTCACAAAACTTTTGCAAAACATCGACCGTGACTCGGTCTTTTTAGCACGTACTAAAACCTTCCCTGTTTGGGTTTCCGAAGAAGGGAACGATTTGAAGAACTCATTTACTTTTTTATGCACTACGTTTCATAGAAATAATATTCTAAATCATCAAGCCTTATCATTCCTCACAAAACTTTCACAAAACGATGACCGTGACTCGGGTTTTTTAGCACGTACTAAAACCTTCCCTGTTTGGGTTTCCGAAGAAGAGTTCGATTTGAAGAACTCTTTTACTGTTTTATGCACTCCGTTTTTAGAAATAATATTCTAAATCATCAATCCTTATCATTCCACACAAAACTTTCGAAAAACGATGACCGTGACTCGGTTTTTTTAGCACGGACTGAAAACTTCTCTATTTGAGATTCCGCAGAAGGGTTCGATTTGAAGAACTCTTTTACTGTTTTATGCACTCCGTTTCTTAGAAATAATATTCTAAATCATCAAGCCTTATCATTCCTCACAAAACTTTTGCAAAACGT
>NW_019272422.1:1814-34667 GCF_002738345.1 Cucurbita maxima | reverse complement strand
AGAGTTCGTCAAATCGAACCCTTCTTCCGAAACCCAAACAAGGAAGTTTTTAGTACGTGCTAAAAAACCGAGTCACGGTCGACGTTTTTCGTAATTTTTATGAGGAAGGATAAGGCTTGATGATTTACACTATTATATCTAAGAAACGGAGTGCATAAAACAGTCAAAGAGTTCGTCAAATCGAACCCTTCTTCGGAAACCCAAACAGGGAAGTTATTAGTACGTGCTAAAAAAACCGAGTCACGGTCCACATTTGTCGAAATTTTTGTGAGGAATGATAAGGCTTGATGATTTAGAATATTATTTCTAAGAAACGGAGTGCATAAAACAGTAAAAGAGTTCATCAAATCGAACCCTTCTTCGGAAAACCGAACAGGGAAGTTTTTAGTACGTGCTAAAAAAACCGAGTCACGGTCCACATTTTTCGATAGTTTTGTGAGGAATGATAAGGCTTGATGATTTTGAATATTATTTCTAAGAAACGGAGTGCAGAAAACAGTAAAAGAGTTCGTCAAATCGAACCCTTCTTCGGAAACCCGAACAGGGAAGTTTTTAGTACGTGCTAAAAAAACCGAGTCACGGTCCACATTTTTCGAAAGTTTTGTTTGGAATGATAAGGCTTTATGATTTAGAATATTATTTCTAAGAAACGGAGTGCATAAAACAGTAAAAGAGTTCATCAAATCGAACCCTTCTTCGGAAAACCGATCAGGGAAGTTTTTAGTACGTGCTAAAAAAACCGTGTCATGGTCGACATTTTTCGGAAGTTTTGTGAGGAATGATAAGGCTTGATGATTTAGAATATTATTTCTAAGAAACGAAGTGCATAAAACAGTAAAAGAGATCGTCAAATCGAACCCTTCTTCCGAAACCCGAACAGGGAAGTTTTTAGTACGTGCTAAAAAAACCGAGTCACGGTCCACATTTTTCGAAAGTTTTGTTTGGAATGATAAGGCTTGATGATTTAGAATATTATTTCTAAGAAACAGAGTGCAGAAAACAGTCAAAGAGTACTTTAAATCGAACCCTTCTTCGGAAACCCAAATAGGGAAGTTTTTAGTACGTGCTAAAAAACCGAGTCACGGTCGACGTTTTTCGAAATTTTTGTGAGGACTGATAAGGCTTGATGATTTAGAATATTATTTCTAAGAAACGGAGTGCATAATACAGTAAAAGTGTTCGTCAAACCGAACCCTTCTTTGGAAACCCAAACAGGGAAGTTGTTAGTACGTGCTAAAAAACCGAGTCACGATCGACATTTTTCGAGAGTTTTGTGAGGAATGATAAGGAATGATGATTTAGATTATTATTTCTAAGAAACAGAATGCATAAAACAGTCAAAGAGTACTTTAAATCGAACCCTTCTTCGGAAACCCAAACAAGGAAGTTTTTAGTACGTGCTAAAAAACCGAGTCACGGTCGACGTTTTTCGTAATTTTTATGAGGAAGGATAAGGCTTGATGATTTAGAATATTATTTCTAAGAAACAGAGTGCAGAAAACAGTCAAAGAGTACTTTAAATCGAACCCTTCTTCGGAAACCCAAATAGGGAAGTTTTTAGTACGTGCTAAAAAACCGAGTCACGGTCGACGTTTTTCGTAATTTTTATGAGGAAGGATAAGGCTTGATGATTTAGACTATTATATCTAAGAAACGAAGTGCATAAAACAGTCAAAGAGTTCGTCAAATCGAACCCTTCTTCGGAAACCGAAACAGGGAAGTTGTTAGTACGTGCTAAAAAAACCGAGTCACGGTCCACATTTTTCGAAAGTTTTGTGAGGAATGATAAGGCTTGATGATTTAGAATATTATTTCTAAGAAACGAAGTGCATAAAACAGTAAAAGAGTTCATCAAATCGAACCCTTCTTCGGAAAACCGATCAGGGATGTTTTTAGTACGTGCTAAAAAAACCGTGTCACGGTCGACATTTTTCGGAAGTTTTGTGAGGAATGATAAGGCTTGATGATTTAGAATATTATTTCTAAGAAACGGAGTGCATAAAACAGTAAAAGAGTTCGTCAAATCGAACCCTTCTTCCGAAACCCGAACAGGGAAGTTTTTAGTACGTGCTAAAAAAACCGAGTCACGGTCCACATTTTTCGAAAGTTTTGTTTGGAATGATAAGGCTTGATGATATAGAATATTATTTCTAAGAAACAGAGTGCAGAAAACAGTCAAAGAGTACTTTAAATCGAACCCTTCTTCGGAAACCCAAATAGGGAAGTTTTTAGTACGTGCTAAAAAACCGAGTTACGGTCGACGTTTTTCGAAATTTTTGTGAGGAATGATAAGGCTTGATGATTTAGAATATTATTTCTAAGAAACGGAGTGCATAATACAGTAAAAGTGTTCGTCAAACCAAACCCTTCTTCGGAAACCCAAACAGGGAAGTTGTTAGTACGTGCTAAAAAAACCGTGTCACGGTCGACATTTTTCGAGAGTTTTGTGAGGAATGATAAGGAATGATGATTTAGAATATTATTTCTAAGAAACAGAGTGCATAAAACAGTCAAAGAGTACTTTAAATCGAACCCTTCTTCGGAAACCCAAACAAGGAAGTTTTTAGTACGTGCTAAAAAACCGAGTCACGGTCGACATTTTTCGAAAGTTTTGTGAGGAATGGTAAGGCTTGATGATTTAGAATATTATTTCTAAGAAACAGAGTGCATAAAACAGTCAAAGAGTTCTTTAAATCGAACCCTTCTTCGGAAACCCAAACAAGGAAGTTTTTAGTACGTGCTAAAAAACCGAGTCACGGTCGACATTTTTCGAAAGTTTTGTGAGGAATGGTAAGGCTTGATGATTTAGAATATTATTTCTAAGAAACAGAGTGCATAAAACAGTCAAAGAGTTCTTTAAATCGAACCCTTCTTCGGAAAACCGAACAGGGAAGTTGTTAGTACGTGCTAAAAAACCGAGTCACGGTCGACATTTTTCGAAAGTTTTGTGAGGAATGGTAAGGCTTGATGATTTAGAATATTATTTCTAAGAAACAGAGTGCATAAAACAGTCAAAGAGTTCTTTAAATCGAACCCTTCTTCGGAAAACCGAACAGGGAAGTTGTTAGTACGTGCTAAAAAACCGAGTCACGGTCCACATTTTTCGAAAGTTTTGTGAGGAATGATAAGGCTTGATGATTTAGAATATTATTTCTAAGAAACAGAGTGCATAAAACAGTCAAAGAGTTCTTTAAATCGAACCCTTCTTCGGAAAACCGAACAGGGAAGTTGTTAGTACGTGCTAAAAAACCGAGTCACGGTCGACATTTTTCGAAAGTTTTGTGAGGAATGGTAAGGCTTGATGATTTAGAATATTATTTCTAAGAAACAGAGTGCATAAAACAGTCAAAGAGTTCTTTAAATCGAACCCTTCTTCGGAAAACCGAACAGGGAAGTTGTTAGTACGTGCTAAAAAACCGAGTCACGGTCGACATTTTTCGAAAGTTTTGTGAGGAATGGTAAGGCTTGATGATTTAGAATATTATTTCTAAGAAACAGAGTGCATAAAACAGTCAAAGAGTTCTTTAAATCGAACCCTTCTTCGGAAAACCGAACAGGGAAGTTGTTAGTACGTGCTAAAAAACCGAGTCACGGTCGACATTTTTCGAAAGTTTTGTGAGGAATGGTAAGGCTTGATGATTTAGAATATTATTTCTAAGAAACAGAGTGCATAAAACAGTCAAAGAGTTCTTTAAATCGAACCCTTCTTCGGAAAACCGAACAGGGAAGTTGTTAGTACGTGCTAAAAAACCGAGTCACGGTCGACATTTTTCGAAAGTTTTGTGAGGAATGGTAAGGCTTGATGATTTAGAATATTATTTCTAAGAAACAGAGTGCATAAAACAGTCAAAGAGTTCTTTAAATCGAACCCTTCTTCGGAAAACCGAACAGGGAAGTTGTTAGTACGTGCTAAAAAACCGAGTCACGGTCGACATTTTTCGAAAGTTTTGTGAGGAATGGTAAGGCTTGATGATTTAGAATATTATTTCTAAGAAACAGAGTGCATAAAACAGTCAAAGAGTTCTTTAAATCGAACCCTTCTTCGGAAAACCGAACAGGGAAGTTGTTAGTACGTGCTAAAAAACCGAGTCACGGTCGACATTTTTCGAAAGTTTTGTGAGGAATGGTAAGGCTTGATGATTTAGAATATTATTTCTAAGAAACAGAGTGCATAAAACAGTCAAAGAGTTCTTTAAATCGAACCCTTCTTCGGAAAACCGAACAGGGAAGTTGTTAGTACGTGCTAAAAAACCGAGTCACGGTCGACATTTTTCGAAAGTTTTGTGAGGAATGGTAAGGCTTGATGATTTAGAATATTATTTCTAAGAAACAGAGTGCATAAAACAGTCAAAGAGTTCTTTAAATCGAACCCTTCTTCGGAAAACCGAACAGGGAAGTTGTTAGTACGTGCTAAAAAACCGAGTCACGGTCGACATTTTTCGAAAGTTTTGTGAGGAATGGTAAGGCTTGATGATTTAGAATATTATTTCTAAGAAACAGAGTGCATAAAACAGTCAAAGAGTTCTTTAAATCGAACCCTTCTTCGGAAAACCGAACAGGGAAGTTGTTAGTACGTGCTAAAAAACCGAGTCACGGTCGACATTTTTCGAAAGTTTTGTGAGGAATGGTAAGGCTTGATGATTTAGAATATTATTTCTAAGAAACAGAGTGCATAAAACAGTCAAAGAGTTCTTTAAATCGAACCCTTCTTCGGAAAACCGAACAGGGAAGTTGTTAGTACGTGCTAAAAAACCGAGTCACGGTCGACATTTTTCGAAAGTTTTGTGAGGAATGGTAAGGCTTGATGATTTAGAATATTATTTCTAAGAAACAGAGTGCATAAAACAGTCAAAGAGTTCTTTAAATCGAACCCTTCTTCGGAAAACCGAACAGGGAAGTTGTTAGTACGTGCTAAAAAACCGAGTCACGGTCGACATTTTTCGAAAGTTTTGTGAGGAATGGTAAGGCTTGATGATTTAGAATATTATTTCTAAGAAACAGAGTGCATAAAACAGTCAAAGAGTTCTTTAAATCGAACCCTTCTTCGGAAAACCGAACAGGGAAGTTGTTAGTACGTGCTAAAAAACCGAGTCACGGTCGACATTTTTCGAAAGTTTTGTGAGGAATGGTAAGGCTTGATGATTTAGAATATTATTTCTAAGAAACAGAGTGCATAAAACAGTCAAAGAGTTCTTTAAATCGAACCCTTCTTCGGAAAACCGAACAGGGAAGTTGTTAGTACGTGCTAAAAAACCGAGTCACGGTCGACATTTTTCGAAAGTTTTGTGAGGAATGGTAAGGCTTGATGATTTAGAATATTATTTCTAAGAAACAGAGTGCATAAAACAGTCAAAGAGTTCTTTAAATCGAACCCTTCTTCGGAAAACCGAACAGGGAAGTTGTTAGTACGTGCTAAAAAACCGAGTCACGGTCGACATTTTTCGAAAGTTTTGTGAGGAATGATAAGGCTTGATGATTTAGAATATTATTTCTAAGAAACAGAGTGCATAAAACAGTCAAAGAGTACTTTAAATCGAACCCTTCTTCGGAAACCCAAACAGGGAAGTTTTTAGTACGTGCTAAAAAACCGAGTCACGGTCGACGTTTTTCAAAATTTTTGTGAGGAATGATAAGGCTTGATGATTTAGAATATTATTTCTAAGAAACGGAGTTCATAAAACAGTAAAAGTGTTCGTCAAACCGAACCCTTCTTCGGAAAACCAAACAGGGAAGTTGTTAGTACGTGCTAAAAAAATCGTGTCACGGTCGACATTTTTCGAGAGTTTTGTGAGGAATGATAAGGCTTGATGATTTAGAATATTATTTCTAAGAAACGGAGTGCATAAAACAGTAAAAGAGTTCGTCAAATCGAACCCTTCTTCGGAAACCCGAACAGGGATGTTTTTAGTTCGTGCTAAAAAATCGAGTCACGGTCGACGTTTTTCGTAATTTTTATGAGGAAGGATAAGGCTTGATGATTTAGACGATTATATCTAAGAAACGGAGTGCATAAACCAGTAAAAGAGTTCGTCAAATCGAACCCTTCTTCGGAAATCCGAACAGGGATTTTTTTAGTACGTGCTAAAAAAATCGTGTCACGGTCGACATTTTTCGATAGTATTGTGAGGAATGATAAGGCTTGATGATTTAGAATATTATTTCTAAGAAACAAAGTGCATAATACAGTAAAAGAATTCATCAAATCGAACCCTTCTTCGGAAAACCGAACAGGGAAGTTGTTAGTACGTGCTAAAAAACCCGAGTCACGGTCCACATTTTTCGAAAGTTTTGTGAGGAATGATAAGGCTTGATGATTTTGAATATTATTTCTAAGAAACGGAGTGCATAAAACAGTAAAAGTGTTCGTCAAATCGAACCCTTCTTCGGAAATACGAACAGGGAAATTTTTAGTACGTGCTAAAAAAACCGAGTCACGGTCGACATTTTTCGTAAGTTTTGTGAGGAATGATAAGGCTTGATGATTTAGAATATTTATTCTAAGAAACGGAGTGCATAAAACAGTCAAAGAGTACTTTAAATCGAACCTTTCTTCGGAAACCCAAACAGGGAAGTTGTTAGTACGTGCTAAAAAAACCGTGTCACGGTCGACATTTTTCGAGAGTTTTGTGAGGAATGATAAGGCTTGATGATTTAGAATATTATTACTAAGAAACGGAGTGCATAAAACAGTAAAAGAGTTCGTCAAATCGAACCCTTCTTCGGAAAACTGAAAAGGAAAGTTGTTAGTACGTGCTAAAAAAACCGAGTCACGGTAGACATTTTTCGTAAGTTTTGTGAGGAATGATAAGGCTTGATGATTTAGAATATTATTTCTAAGAAACGGAGTGCATAAAACAGTCTAAGAGTACTTTAAATCGAGCCCTTCTTCGGAAAACCGAACAGGGAAGTTTTTAGTACGTGCTAAAAAAACCGAGTCACGGTCCACATTTTTCGAAAGTTTTGTTTGGAATGATAAGGCTTGATGGTTTAGAATATTATTTCTTAGAAACAGAGTGCATAAAACAGTCTAAGAGTACTTTAAATCGAGCCCTTCTTCGGAAAACCGAATAGGGAAGTTTTTAGTACGTGCTAAAAAACCGAGTCACGGTCGACGTTTTTCGAAATTTTTGTGAGGAATGATAAGGCTTGATGATTTAGAATATTATTTCTAAGAAACGCAGTGCATAAAACAGTAAAAGTGTTTGTCAAACCGAACCCTTCTTCGGAAACCCAAACATGGAAGTTGTTAGTACGTGCTAAAAAAACCGTGTCACGATCGACATTTTTCGAAAGTTTTGTGAGGAATGATAAGGCTTGATGATTTGGAATATTATTTCTAAGAAACGGAGTGCATAAAACAGTAAAAGAGTTCGTCAAATAGAACCCTTCTTCGGAAACCCGAACAGGGAAGTTTTTAGTACGTGCTAAAAAAACCGAGTCACGGTCCACATTTTTTGAAAGTTTTGTTTGGAATGACGAGGCTTGATGATTTAGAATATTATTTCTAAGAAACGGAGTGCATAGAAAGTTTTGTTTGGAATGACGAGGCTTGATGATTTAGAATATTATTTCTAAGAAACGGAGTGCATAAAAAGTTTTGTTTGGAATGACGAGGCTTGATGATTTAGAATATTATTTCTAAGAAACGGAGTGCATAAAACAGTTTGTTTGGAATGACGAGGCTTGATGATTTAGAATATTATTTCTAAGAAACGGAGTGCATAAAACAGTCAAAGAGTACTTTAAAGGCTTGATGATTTAGAATATTATTTCTAAGAAACGGAGTGCATAAAACAGTCAAAGAGTACTTTAAATCGAACCCTTCTTCGGAAACCCAAACAGGAAAGTTTTTAGTACGCGCTAAAAAAGCCGAGTCACGGTCGACGTTTTTCAAAAGTTTTGTGATAAATTATAAGGCTTGATGATTTAGAATATTATTTCTAAGAAACGGAGTGCATAAAACAGTCAAAGAGTACTTTAAATCGAACCCTTCTTCGGAAACCCAAACACGGAAGTTTTTAGTACGTACTAAAAAACCTAGTCCAGGTCGACGTTTTTCGAAATTTTTGTGAGGAATGATAAGGCTTGATGATTTAGAATATTATTTCTAAGAAACGGAGTGCATAAAACAGTAAAAGAGTTCGTCAAATCGAACCCTTCTTCGGAAACCCGAACAGGGAAGTTTTTAGTACGTGCTAAAAAAACCGAGTCACGGTCCACATTTTTCGAAAGTTTTGTTTGGAATGATAAGGCTTGATGATTTAGAATATTATTTCTAAGAAACAGAGTGCATAAAACAGTCAAAGAGTACTTTAAATCGAACCCTTCTTCGGAAACCCAAACAGGGAAGTTTTTAGTACGTGCTAAAAAACCGAGTCACGGTCGACGTTTTTCGAAATTTTTGTGAGGAATGATAAGGCTTGATGATTTAGAATATTATTTCTAAGAAACGGAGTGCATAAAACAGTAAAAGAGTTCGTCAAATCGAACCCTTCTTCGGAAACCCGAACAGGGAAGTTTTTAGTACGTGCTAAAAAAACCGAGTCACGGTCCACATTTTTCGAAAGTTTTGTTTGGAATGATAAGGCTTGATGATTTAGAATATTATTTCTAAGAAACAGAGTGCATAAAACAGTCAAAGAGTACTTTAAATCGAACCCTTCTTCGGAAACCCAAACAGGGAAGTTTTTAGTACGTGCTAAAAAACCGAGTCACGGTCGACGTTTTTCGAAATTTTTGTGAGGAATGATAAGGCTTGATGATTTAGAATATTATTTCTAAGAAACGGAGTGCATAAAACAGTAAAAGAGTTCGTCAAATCGAACCCTTCTTCGGAAACCCGAACAGGGAAGTTTTTAGTACGTGCTAAAAAAACCGAGTCACGGTCCACATTTTTCGAAAGTTTTGTTTGGAATGATAAGGCTTGATGATTTAGAATATTATTTCTAAGAAACAGAGTGCATAAAACAGTCAAAGAGTACTTTAAATCGAACCCTTCTTCGGAAACCCAAACAGGGAAGTTTTTAGTACGTGCTAAAAAACCGAGTCACGGTCGACGTTTTTCGAAATTTTTGTGAGGAATGATAAGGCTTGATGATTTAGAATATTATTTCTAAGAAACGGAGTGCATAAAACAGTAAAAGAGTTCGTCAAATCGAACCCTTCTTCGGAAACCCGAACAGGGAAGTTTTTAGTACGTGCTAAAAAAACCGAGTCACGGTCCACATTTTTCGAAAGTTTTGTTTGGAATGATAAGGCTTGATGATTTAGAATATTATTTCTAAGAAACAGAGTGCATAAAACAGTCAAAGAGTACTTTAAATCGAACCCTTCTTCGGAAACCCAAACAGGGAAGTTTTTAGTACGTGCTAAAAAACCGAGTCACGGTCGACGTTTTTCGAAATTTTTGTGAGGAATGATAAGGCTTGATGATTTAGAATATTATTTCTAAGAAACGGAGTGCATAAAACAGTAAAAGAGTTCGTCAAATCGAACCCTTCTTCGGAAACCCGAACAGGGAAGTTTTTAGTACGTGCTAAAAAAACCGAGTCACGGTCCACATTTTTCGAAAGTTTTGTTTGGAATGATAAGGCTTGATGATTTAGAATATTATTTCTAAGAAACAGAGTGCATAAAACAGTCAAAGAGTACTTTAAATCGAACCCTTCTTCGGAAACCCAAACAGGGAAGTTTTTAGTACGTGCTAAAAAACCGAGTCACGGTCGACGTTTTTCGAAATTTTTGTGAGGAATGATAAGGCTTGATGATTTAGAATATTATTTCTAAGAAACGGAGTGCATAAAACAGTAAAAGAGTTCGTCAAATCGAACCCTTCTTCGGAAACCCGAACAGGGAAGTTTTTAGTACGTGCTAAAAAAACCGAGTCACGGTCCAATTTTTTGAAAGTTTTGTTTGGAATGATAAGGCTTGATGATTTAGAATATTATTTCTAAGAAACAGAGTGCATAAAACAGTCAAAGAGTACTTTAAATCGAACCCTTCTTCGGAAACCCAAACAGGGAAGTTTTTAGTACGTGCTAAAAAACCGAGTCACGGTCGACGTTTTTCGAAATTTTTGTGAGGAATGATAAGGCTTGATGATTTAGAATATTATTTCTAAGAAACGGAGTGCATAAAACAGTAAAAGAGTTCGTCAAATCGAACCCTTCTTCGGAAACCCGAACAGGGAAGTTTTTAGTACGTGCTAAAAAAACCGAGTCACGGTCCACATTTTTGAAAGTTTTGTTTGGAATGATAAGGCTTGATGATTTAGAATATTATTTCTAAGAAACAGAGTGCATAAAACAGTCAAAGAGTACTTTAAATCGAACCCTTCTTCGGAAACCCAAACAGGGAAGTTTTTAGTACGTGCTAAAAAACCGAGTCACGGTCGACGTTTTTCGAAATTTTTGTGAGGAATGATAAGGCTTGATGATTTAGAATATTATTTCTAAGAAACGGAGTGCATAAAACAGTAAAAGAGTTCGTCAAATCGAACCCTTCTTCGGAAACCCGAACAGGGAAGTTTTTAGTACGTGCTAAAAAAACCGAGTCACGGTCCACATTTTTGAAAGTTTTGTTTGGAATGATAAGGCTTGATGATTTAGAATATTATTTCTAAGAAACAGAGTGCATAAAACAGTCAAAGAGTACTTTAAATCGAACCCTTCTTCGGAAACCCAAACAGGGAAGTTTTTAGTACGTGCTAAAAAACCGAGTCACGGTCGACGTTTTTCGAAATTTTTGTGAGGAATGATAAGGCTTGATGATTTAGAATATTATTTCTAAGAAACGGAGTGCATAAAACAGTAAAAGAGTTCGTCAAATCGAACCCTTCTTCGGAAACCCGAACAGGGAAGTTTTTAGTACGTGCTAAAAAAACCGAGTCACGGTCCACATTTTTGAAAGTTTTGTTTGGAATGATAAGGCTTGATGATTTAGAATATTATTTCTAAGAAACAGAGTGCATAAAACAGTCAAAGAGTACTTTAAATCGAACCCTTCTTCGGAAACCCAAACAGGGAAGTTTTTAGTACGTGCTAAAAAACCGAGTCACGGTCGACGTTTTTCGAAATTTTTGTGAGGAATGATAAGGCTTGATGATTTAGAATATTATTTCTAAGAAACGGAGTGCATAAAACAGTAAAAGAGTTCGTCAAATCGAACCCTTCTTCGGAAACCCGAACAGGGAAGTTTTTAGTACGTGCTAAAAAAACCGAGTCACGGTCCACATTTTTGAAAGTTTTGTTTGGAATGATAAGGCTTGATGATTTAGAATATTATTTCTAAGAAACAGAGTGCATAAAACAGTCAAAGAGTACTTTAAATCGAACCCTTCTTCGGAAACCCAAACAGGGAAGTTTTTAGTACGTGCTAAAAAACCGAGTCACGGTCGACGTTTTTCGAATTTTTGTGAGGAATGATAAGGCTTGATGATTTAGAATATTATTTCTAAGAAACGGAGTGCAGAAAACAGTAAAAGAGTTCGTCAAATCGAACCCTTCTTCGGAAACCCGAACAGGGAAGTTTTTAGTACGTGCTAAAAAAACCGAGTCACGGTCTACATTTTTCGAAAGTTTTGTTTGGAATGACGAGGCTTGATGATTTAGAATATTATTTCTATGAAACGGAGTGCATAAAACAGTCAAAGAGTACTTTAAATCGAACCCTTCTTCGGAAACCCAAACAGGGAAGTTTTTAGTACGTGCTAAAAAACCGAGTCACGGTCGACGTTTTTCAAAATTTTATTGAGGAATGATAAGGCTTGATGATTTAGAATATTATTTCTATGAAACGGAGTGCATAAAACAGTCAAAGAGTACTTTAAATCGAACCCTTCTTCGGAAACCCAAACAGGGAAGTTTTTAGTACGTGCTAAAAAACCGAGTCACGGTCGACGTTTTTCAAAATTTTATTGAGGAATGATAAGGCTTGATGATTTAGAATATTATTTCTATGAAACGGAGTGCATAAAACAGTAAAAGAGTTCGTCAAATCGAACCCTTCTTCGGAAACCCAAACAGGAAAGTTGTTAGTACGTGCTAAAAAAACCGAGTCACAGTCGACGTTTTTCAAAATTTATCTTAGGAATGATAAGGCTTGATGATTTAGAATATTATTTCTAAGAAACGGAGTGCATAAAACAGTAAAAGATTTCTTTAACTCGAACCCTTCTTCGGAAACTCAAACAGGGAAGTTGTTAGTACGTGCTAAAAAAACAGATTCACAGTCGACGTTTTTTGAAATTTTTGGTAGGAATGATAAGGCTTGATGATTTAGAATATTATTTCTAAGAAACGGAGTGCATAAAAAAGTATAAAAGTTCTTCGAATCGAACCCTTCTTCGGAAACCAAAACAGGGAAGTTGTTAGTACGTGCTAAAAAAACCGAGTCACAATCGACGTTTTTTCAAAATTTATAGTAGGAATGATAAGGCTTGATGATTTAGAATATTATTTCTAAGAAACGGAGTGCATAAAACAGTAAAAGAGTTTGTCAAATCGAACCCGTCTTCGGAAAACCGAACAGGGAAGTTTTTAGTACGTGCTAAAAAAACCGAGTCACGGTCCACATTTTTCGAAAGTTTTGTTTGGAATGATAAGGCTTGATGATTTAGAATATTATTTCTAAGAAACGGAGTGCATAAAACAGTCAAAGAGTACTTTAAATCGAACCCTTCTTCGGAAACCCAAAAAGGGAAGTTTTTAGTACGTGCTAAAAAACCGAGTAACGGTCGACGTTTTTCGAAATTTTTGTGAGGAATGATAAGGCTTGATGATTTAGAATATTATTTCTAAGAAACGGAGTGCATAAAACAGAAAAAGAGTTCTTCAAATCGAACCCTTCTTTGGAAACCCAAACAGGGAAGTTTTTAGTACGTACTAAAAAACCTAGTCCAGGTCGACGTTTTTCTAAATTTTTGTGAGGAATGATAAGGCTTGATGATTTAGAATATTATTTCTAAGAAACGGAGTGCATAAAACAGTAAAAGTCTCGTCAAACCGAACCCTTCTTCGGAAACCCAAACAGGGAAGTTGTTAGTACGTGCTAAAAAAACCGTGTCACGGTCGACATTTTTCGAGAGTTTTGTGGGGAATGATAAGGCTTGATGATTTAGAATATTATTTCTAAGAAACGGAGTGCATAAAACAGTAAAAGAGTTCATCAAACCGAACCCTTCTTCGGAAAACCGAACAGGGAAGTTTTTAGTACGTGCTAAAAAAACCGAGTCACGGTCCACATTTTTCAAAGGTTTGTGAGGAATGATAAGGCTTGATGATTTTGAATATTATTTCTAAGAAGCGGAGTGCATAAAACAGTAAAAGAGTTCGTCAAATCGAACCCTTCTTCGGAAACCCGAACAGGGAAGTTTTTAGTACGTGCTAAAAAAACCGAGTCACGATCCACATTTTTCGAAAGTTTTGTTTGGAATAATAAGGCTTTATGATTTAGAATATTATTTCTAAGAAACGGAGTGCATAAAACAGTAAAAGAGTTCATCAAATCGAACCCTTCTTCGGAAAACCGAACAGGGAAGTTTTTAGTACGTGCTAAAAAAACCGAGTCACGGTCCACATTTTTCGAAAGTTTTGTTTGGAATGATAAGGCTTGATGATTTAGAATATTATTTCTAAGAAACGGAGTGCAGAAAACAGTCAAAGAGTACTTTAAATCGAACCCTTCTTCGGAAACCCAAACAGGGAAGTTTTTAGTACGTGCTCAAAAACCGAGTCACGGTCGACGTTTTTATAAATTTTATTGAGGAATGATAAGGCTTGATGATTTAGAATATTATTTCTATGAAACGGAGTGCATAAAACAGTAAAAGAGTTCGTCAAATCGAACCCTTCTTCGGAAACCCAAACAGGAAAGTTGTTAGTACGTGCTAAAAAAACCGAGTCACAATCGACGTTTTTCAAAATTTATAGTAGGAATGATAAGGCTTGATGATTTAGAATATTATTTCTAAGAAACGGAGTGCATAAAACAGTAAAAGTGTTCGTCAAACCGAACCCTTCTTCGGAAGCCCAAACAGGGAAGTTGTTAGTACGTGCTAAAAAAACCGAGTCACGGTCCATATTTTTCGAAAGTCTTGTGAGGAATGATAAGGCTTGATGATTTTGAATATTATTTCTAAGAAACGGAGTGCATAAAACAGTCAAAGAGTACTTTAAATCGAACCCTTCTTCGGAAACCCAAACAGGGAAGTTTTTAGTACGTGCTAAAAAACCGAGTCACGGTCGACGTTTTTCGAAATTTTTGTGAGGAATGATAAGGCTTGATGATTTAGAATATTATTTCTAAGAAACGGAGTGCATAAAACAGTAAAAGATTTCTTTAACTCGAACCCTTCTTCGGAAACTCAAACAGGGAAGTTGTTAGTACGTGCTAAAAAAACCGTGTCACGGTCGACATTTTTCGTAAGTTTTGTGAGGAATGATAAGGCTTGATGATTTAGAATATTATTTCTAAGAAACGGAGTGCATAAAACAGTAAAAGAGTTCGTCAAATCGAACCCTTCTTCGGAAACCCGAACAGGGAAGTTTTTAGTACGTGCTAAAAAAACCGAGTCATGGTCCACATTTTTCGAAAGTTTTGTTTGGAATGACGAGGCTTGATGATTTAGAATATTATTTCTAAGAAACGGAGTGCATAAAACAGTAAAAGAGTTCGTCAAATCGAACCCTTCTTCGGAAACCCGAACAGGGAAGTTTTTAGTACGTGCTAAAAAAACCGAGTCACGGTCCACATTTTTCGAAAGTTTTGTTTGGAATGACGAGGCTTGATGATTTAGAATATTATTTCTAAGAAACGGAGTGCATAAAACAGTCAAAGAGTACTTTAAATCGAACCCTTCTTCGGAAACCCAAACAGGAAAGTTTTTAGAACGTGCTAAAAAAGCCGAGTCACGGTCGACATTTTTCGAAAGTTTTGTGAGGAATTATAAGGCTTGATGATTTAGAATATTATTTCTAAGAAACGGAGTTTTTCGAAAGTTTTGTGAGGAATTATAAGGCTTGATGATTTAGAATATTATTTCTAAGAAACGGAGTGCATAAAAACCTAAAAGAGTTCTTCAAATCGAACCCTTCTTTGGAAACCCAAACAGGGAAGTTTTTAGTACGTACTAAAAAACCTAGTCCAGGTCGACATTTTTCGAAATTTTTGTGAGGAATGATAAGGCTTAGTACGTACTAAAAAACCTAGTCCAGGTCGACATTTTTCGAAATTTTTGTGAGGAATGATAAGGCTTGATGATTTAGAATATTATTTCTATGAAACGGAGTGCATAAAACAGTAAAAGAGTTCGTTAAATCGAACCCTTCTTCGGAAACCCAAACAGGAAAGTTGTTAGTACGTGCTAAAAAAACCGAGTCACAGTCGACGTTTTTCAAAATTTATCTTAGGAATGATAAGGCTTGATGATTTAGAATATTATTTCTAAGAAACGGAGTGCATAAAACAGTAAAAGATTTCTTTAACTCGAACCCTTCTTCGGAAACTCAAACAGGGAAGTTGTTAGTACGTGCTAAAAAAAAAGAGTCACAGTCGACGTTTTTTGAAATTTTTGGTAGGAATGATAAGGCTTGATGATTTAGAATATTATTTCTAAGAAACGGAGTGCATAAAAAAGTATAAAAGTTCTTCGAATCGAACCCTTCTTCGTAAACCAAAACAGGGAAGTTGTTAGTACGTGCTAAAAAAACCGAGTCACAATCGACGTTTTTTCAAAATTTATAGTAGGAATGATAAGGCTTGATGATTTAGAATATTATTTCTAAGAAACGGAGTGCATAAAACAGTAAAAGAGTTCGTCAAATCAAACCCGTCTTCGGAAAACCGAACAGGGAAGTTTTTAGTACGTGCTAAAAAAACCGAGTCACGGTCCACATTTTTCGAAAGTTTTGTTTGGAATGATAAGGCTTGATGATTTAGAATATTATTTCTAAGAAACAGAGTGCAGAAAACAGTCAAAGAGTACTTTAAATCGAACCCTTCTTCGGAAACCAAAACAGGGAAGTTGTTAGTACGTGCTAAAAAAACCGAGTCACAATCGACGTTTTTTCAAAATTTATAGTAGGAATGATAAGGCTTGATGATTTAGAATATTATTTCTAAGAAACGGAGTGCATAAAACAGTAAAAGAGTTCGTCAAATCGAACCCGTCTTCGGAAAACCGAACAGGGAAGTTTTTAGTACGTGCTAAAAAAACCGAGTCACGGTCCACATTTTTCGAAAGTTTTGTTTGGAATGATAAGGCTTGATGATTTAGAATATTATTTCTAAGAAACGGAGTGCATAAAACAGTAAAAGAGTTCGTCAAATCGAACCCTTCTTCGGAAACCCGAACAGGGAAGTTTTTAGTACGTGCTAAAAAACCGAGTCACGGTCGACGTTTTTCGAAATTTTTGTGAGGAAGGATAAGGCTTGATGATTTAGAATATTATTTCTAAGACACGGAGTGCATAAAACAGTAAAAGAGTTCGTCAAATCGAACCCGTCTTCGGAAAACCGAACAGGGAAGTTTTTAGTACGTGCTAAAAACACCGAGTCACGGTCCACATTTTTCGAAAGTTTTGTTTGGAATGACGAGGCTTGATGATTTAGAATATTATTTCTAAGAAACGGAGTGCAGAAAACAGTAAAAGAGTTCGTCAAATCGAACCCTTCTTCGGAAACCCGAACAGGGAAGTTTTTAGTACGTGCTAAAAAACCGAGTCACGGTCGACGTTTTTCGAAATTTTTGTGAGGAAGGATAAGGCTTGATGATTTAGAATATTATTTCTAAGACACGGAGTGCATAAAACAGTAAAAGAGTTCGTCAAATCGAACCCGTCTTCGGAAAACCGAACAGGGAAGTTTTTAGTACGTGCTAAAAACACCGAGTCACGGTCCACATTTTTCGAAAGTTTTGTTTGGAATGACGAGGCTTGATGATTTAGAATATTATTTCTAAGAAACGGAGTGCAGAAAACAGTAAAAGAGTTCGTCAAATCGAACCCTTCTTCGGAAACCCGAACAGGGAAGTTTTTAGTACGTGCTAAAAAACCGAGTCACGGTCGACGTTTTTCGAAATTTTTGTGAGGAAGGATAAGGCTTGATGATTTAGAATATTATTTCTAAGACACGGAGTGCATAAAACAGTAAAAGAGTTCGTCAAATCGAACCCGTCTTCGGAAAACCGAACAGGGAAGTTTTTAGTACGTGCTAAAAACACCGAGTCACGGTCCACATTTTTCGAAAGTTTTGTTTGGAATGACGAGGCTTGATGATTTAGAATATTATTTCTAAGAAACGGAGTGCAGAAAACAGTAAAAGAGTTCGTCAAATCGAACCCTTCTTCGGAAACCCGAACAGGGAAGTTTTTAGTACGTGCTAAAAAACCGAGTCACGGTCGACGTTTTTCGAAATTTTTGTGAGGAAGGATAAGGCTTGATGATTTAGAATATTATTTCTAAGACACGGAGTGCATAAAACAGTAAAAGAGTTCGTCAAATCGAACCCGTCTTCGGAAAACCGAACAGGGAAGTTTTTAGTACGTGCTAAAAACACCGAGTCACGGTCCACATTTTTCGAAAGTTTTGTTTGGAATGACGAGGCTTGATGATTTAGAATATTATTTCTAAGAAACGGAGTGCAGAAAACAGTAAAAGAGTTCGTCAAATCGAACCCTTCTTCGGAAACCCGAACAGGGAAGTTTTTAGTACGTGCTAAAAAACCGAGTCACGGTCGACGTTTTTCGAAATTTTTGTGAGGAAGGATAAGGCTTGATGATTTAGAATATTATTTCTAAGACACGGAGTGCATAAAACAGTAAAAGAGTTCGTCAAATCGAACCCGTCTTCGGAAAACCGAACAGGGAAGTTTTTAGTACGTGCTAAAAACACCGAGTCACGGTCCACATTTTTCGAAAGTTTTGTTTGGAATGACGAGGCTTGATGATTTAGAATATTATTTCTAAGAAACGGAGTGCAGAAAACAGTAAAAGAGTTCGTCAAATCGAACCCTTCTTCGGAAACCCGAACAGGGAAGTTTTTAGTACGTGCTAAAAAACCGAGTCACGGTCGACGTTTTTCGAAATTTTTGTGAGGAAGGATAAGGCTTGATGATTTAGAATATTATTTCTAAGACACGGAGTGCATAAAACAGTAAAAGAGTTCGTCAAATCGAACCCGTCTTCGGAAAACCGAACAGGGAAGTTTTTAGTACGTGCTAAAAACACCGAGTCACGGTCCACATTTTTCGAAAGTTTTGTTTGGAATGACGAGGCTTGATGATTTAGAATATTATTTCTAAGAAACGGAGTGCAGAAAACAGTAAAAGAGTTCGTCAAATCGAACCCTTCTTCGGAAACCCGAACAGGGAAGTTTTTAGTACGTGCTAAAAAACCGAGTCACGGTCGACGTTTTTCGAAATTTTTGTGAGGAAGGATAAGGCTTGATGATTTAGAATATTATTTCTAAGACACGGAGTGCATAAAACAGTAAAAGAGTTCGTCAAATCGAACCCGTCTTCGGAAAACCGAACAGGGAAGTTTTTAGTACGTGCTAAAAACACCGAGTCACGGTCCACATTTTTCGAAAGTTTTGTTTGGAATGACGAGGCTTGATGATTTAGAATATTATTTCTAAGAAACGGAGTGCAGAAAACAGTAAAAGAGTTCGTCAAATCGAACCCTTCTTCGGAAACCCGAACAGGGAAGTTTTTAGTACGTGCTAAAAAACCGAGTCACGGTCGACGTTTTTCGAAATTTTTGTGAGGAAGGATAAGGCTTGATGATTTAGAATATTATTTCTAAGACACGGAGTGCATAAAACAGTAAAAGAGTTCGTCAAATCGAACCCGTCTTCGGAAAACCGAACAGGGAAGTTTTTAGTACGTGCTAAAAACACCGAGTCACGGTCCACATTTTTCGAAAGTTTTGTTTGGAATGACGAGGCTTGATGATTTAGAATATTATTTCTAAGAAACGGAGTGCAGAAAACAGTAAAAGAGTTCGTCAAATCGAACCCTTCTTCGGAAACCCGAACAGGGAAGTTTTTAGTACGTGCTAAAAAACCGAGTCACGGTCGACGTTTTTCGAAATTTTTGTGAGGAAGGATAAGGCTTGATGATTTAGAATATTATTTCTAAGACACGGAGTGCATAAAACAGTAAAAGAGTTCGTCAAATCGAACCCGTCTTCGGAAAACCGAACAGGGAAGTTTTTAGTACGTGCTAAAAACACCGAGTCACGGTCCACATTTTTCGAAAGTTTTGTTTGGAATGACGAGGCTTGATGATTTAGAATATTATTTCTAAGAAACGGAGTGCAGAAAACAGTAAAAGAGTTCGTCAAATCGAACCCTTCTTCGGAAACCCGAACAGGGAAGTTTTTAGTACGTGCTAAAAAACCGAGTCACGGTCGACGTTTTTCGAAATTTTTGTGAGGAAGGATAAGGCTTGATGATTTAGAATATTATTTCTAAGACACGGAGTGCATAAAACAGTAAAAGAGTTCGTCAAATCGAACCCGTCTTCGGAAAACCGAACAGGGAAGTTTTTAGTACGTGCTAAAAACACCGAGTCACGGTCCACATTTTTCGAAAGTTTTGTTTGGAATGACGAGGCTTGATGATTTAGAATATTATTTCTAAGAAACGGAGTGCATAAAACAGTAAAAGAGTTCGTCAAATCGAACCCTTCTTCGGAAACCCGAACAGGGAAGTTTTTAGTACGTGCTAAAAAACCGAGTCACGGTCGACGTTTTTCGAAATTTTTGTGAGGAAGGATAAGGCTTGATGATTTAGAATATTATTTCTAAGACACGGAGTGCATAAAACAGTAAAAGAGTTCGTCAAATCGAACCCGTCTTCGGAAAACCGAACAGGGAAGTTTTTAGTACGTGCTAAAAACACCGAGTCACGGTCCACATTTTTCGAAAGTTTTGTTTGGAATGACGAGGCTTGATGATTTAGAATATTATTTCTAAGAAACGGAGTGCATAAAACAGTAAAAGATTTCTTTAACTCGAACCCTTCTTCGGAAACTCAAACAGGGAAGTTGTTAGTACGTGCTAAAAAAACAGAGTCACAGTCGACGTTTTTTGAAATTTTTGGTAGGAATGATAAGGCTTGATGATTTAGAATATTATTTCTAAGAAACGGAGTGCATAAAAAAGTATAAAAGTTCTTCGAATCGAACCCTTCTTCGGAAACCAAAACAGGGAAGTTGTTAGTACGTGCTAAAAAAACCGAGTCACAATCGACGTTTTTTCAAAATTTATAGTAGGAATGATAAGGCTTGATGATTTAGAATATTATTTCTAAGAAACGGAGTGCATAAAACAGTACAAGTGTTCGTCAAACCGAACCCTTCTTCGGAAACCCAAACAGGGAAGTTGTTAGTACGTGCTAAAAAAACCGAGTCACGGTCGACATTTTTCGAAAGTTTTGTGAGGAATGATAAGGCTTGATGATTTAGAATATTATTTCTAAGAAACGGAGTGCATAAAACAGTAAAAGAGTTCGTCAAATCGAACCCTTCTTCGGAAACCCAAACAGGGAAGTTGTTAGTACGTGCTAAAAAAACCGAGTCACGGTCCATATTTTTCGAAAGTTTTGTGAGGAATGATAAGGCTTGATGATTTTGAATATTATTTCTAAGAAACGGAGTTCATAAAACAGTAAAAGAGTTCGTCAAATCGAACCCTTCTTCGGAAACCCGAACAGGGAAGTTTTTAGTACGTGCTAAAAAAACCGAGTCACGGTCCACATTTTTCGAAAGTTTTGTTTGGAATGACGAGGCTTGATGATTTAGAATATTATTTCTAAGAAACGGAGTGCATAAAACAGTCAAAGAGTACTTTAAATCGAACCCTTCTTCGGAAACCCAAACAGGAATGTTTTTAGAACGTGCTAAAAAAGCCGAGTCACGGTCGACGTTTTTCGAAAGTTTTGTGAGGAATTATAAGGCTTGATGATTTAGAATATTATTTCTAAGAAACGGAGTGCATAAAACAGTAAAAGAGTTCGTCAAATCGAACCCTTCTTCGGAAACCCGAACAGGGAAGTTTTTAGTACGTGCTAAAAAAACCGAGTCACGGTCCACATTTTTCGAAAGTTTTGTTTGGAATGATAAGGCTTGATGATTTAGAATATTATTTCTAAGAAACGGAGTGCATAAAACAGTAAAAGAGTTCTTCAAATCGAACCCTTCTTTGGAAACCCAAACAGGGAAGTTTTTAGTAAGTGCTAATTAAGCGAGTCACGGTCGACGTTTTTCGAAATTTTTGTGAGGAATGATAAGGCTTGATGATTTAGAATATTATTTCTAAGAAACGGAGTGCATAAAACAGTAAAAGAGTTCGTCAAATCGAACCCTTCTTCGGAAACCCGAACAGGGAAGTTTTTAGTACGTGCTAAAAAAACCGAGTCACGGTCCACATTTTTCGAAAGTTTTGTTTGGAATGACGAGGCTTGATGATATAGAATATTATTTCTAAGAAACGGAGTGCATAAAACAGTCAAAGAGTACTTTAAATCGAACCCTTCTTCGGAAACCCAAACAGGAAAGTTTTTAGAACGTGCTAAAAAAACCGAGTCACGGTCCACATTTTTCGAAAGTTTTGTTTGGAATGACGAGGCTTGATGATTTAGAATATTATTTCTAAGAAACAGAGTGCATAAAACAGTCAAAGAGTACTTTAAAGGCTTGATGATTTAGAATATTATTTCTAAGAAACAGAGTGCATAAAACAGTCAAAGAGTACTTTAAATCGAACCCTTCTTCGGAAACCCAAACAGGAAAGTTTTTAGTACGTGCTAAAAAACCGAGTCACGGTCGACGTTTTTCGAAATTTTTTTGAGGAATGATAAGGCTTGATGATTTAGAATATTATTTCTAAGAAACGGAGTGCACAAAACAGTAAAAGAGTTCGTCAAATCGAACCCTTCTTCGGAAACCCGAACAGGGAAGTTTTTAGTACGTGCTAAAAAAACCGAGTCACGGTCCACATTTTTCGAAATTTTTGTTTGGAATGATAAGGCTTGATGATTTAGAATATTATTTCTAAGTAACGGAGTGCATAAATATGTAAAAGAGTTCGTCAAATCGAACCCTTCTTCGTAAACCCGAACAGGGAAGTTTTTAGTACGTGCTAAAAAAACCGAGTCACGGTCCACATTTTTCGAAAGTTTTGTTTGGAATGATAAGCCTTGATTATTTAGAATATTATTTCAAAGAAACGGAGTGCATAAAACAGTCAAAGAGTACTTTAAATCGAACCCTTCTTCGGAAACCCAAAAAAAGAAACGGAGTGCATAAAACAGTCAAAGAGTACTTTAAATCGAACCCTTCTTCGGAAACCCAAAAAGGGAAGTTTTTAGTACGTGCTAAAAAACCGAGTCACGGTCGACATTTTTCGAAAGTTTTGTGAGGAATGATAAGGGTTGATGATTTTGAAATTATTTCTAAGAAACGGAGTGCATAAATCAATAAAAGAGTTCGTCAAATCGAACCCTTCTTCGGAAACCCGAATAGGGAAGTTTTTAGTACGTGCTAAAAAAACCGAGTCACGGTCCATATTTTTCGAAAGTTTTGTTTGGAATGACGAGGCTTGATGATTTAGAATATTATTTCTAAGAAACGGAGTGCATAAAACAGTCAAAGAGTACTTTTAATCGAACCCTTCTTCGGAAACCCAAACAGGAAAGTTTTTAGTACGTGCTAAAAAAGCCGAGTCACGGTCGACGTTTTTCGAAAGTTTTGTGAGGAATTATAAGGCTTGATGATTTAGAATATTATTTCTAAGCAACGGAGTGCATAAAACAGTAAAAGAGTTCTTCAAATCGATCCCTTCTTTGGAAACCCAAACTGTGAAGTTTTTAGTACGTGCTAAAAAACCTAGTCCAGGTCGACGTTTTTCGAAATTTTTGTTATTGCTTGATGATTTAGAATATTATTTCTATGAAACGGAGTGCATAAAAATGTAAAAGAGTTCGTCAAATCGAATCCTTCTTCGGAAACCCAAATAGGGAAGTTGTAAGTACGTGCTAAAAACCGAGTCACAGTCGACGTTTTTCAAAATTTATCTTAGGAATGATAAGGCTTGATGATTTAGAATATTATTTCTAAGAAACGGAGTGCATAAAACAGTAAAAGAGTTCGTCAAATCGAACCATTCTTCGGAAACCCGAAGAGGGAAGTTTTTAGTACGTGCTAAAAAAACCGAGTCACGGTCCACATTTTTCGAAAGTTTTGTTTGGAATGATAAGGCTTGATGATTTAGAATATTATTTCTAAGAAAACAGAGTGCATAAAACAGTCAAAGAGTACTTTAAATCGAACCCTTCTACGGAAACCCAAACAGGGAAGTTGTTAGTACGTGCTAAAAAAACCGAGTCACGGTCGACGTTTTTCAAAAGTTTTGTGTGGAATAATAAGGCTTGATGATTTAGAATATTATTTCTAAGAAACGGAGTGCATAAAACAGTAAAAGAGTTCGTCAAATCGAACCCTTCTTCGGAAACCCGAACAGGGAAGTTTTTAGTACGTGCTAAAAAAACCGAGTCACGGTCCACATTTTTCGAAAGTTTTGTTTGGAATGATAAGGCTTGATGATTTAGAATATTATTTCTAAGAAACGGAGTGCATAAAACAGTCAAAGAGTACTTTAAATCGAACCCTTCTTCGGAAACCCAAACAGGGAAGTTTTTAGTACGTGCTAAAAAACCGAGTCACGGTCGACGTTTTTCGAAATTTTTGTGAGGAATGATAAGGCTTGATGATTTAGAATATTATTTCTAAGAAACGGAGTGCATAAAACAGTAAAAGAGTTCGTCAAATCGAACCCTGCTTCGGAAACCCGAACAGGGAAGTTTTTAGTACGTGCTAAAAAAACCGAGTCACGGTCCACATTTTTCGAACGTTTTGTGAGGAATGATAAGGCTTGATGATTTAGAATATTATTTCTAAGAAACAGAGTGCATAAAATAGTAAAAGAGTTCGTCAAATCGAACCCTGCTTCGGAAACCCGAACAGGGAAGTTTTTAGTACGTGCTAAAAAAACCGAGTCACGGTCCATATTTTTCGAAAGTTTTGTGAGGAATGATAAGGCTGGATGATTTAGAATATTATTTCTAAGAAACAGAGTGAATAAAACAGTCAAAGAGTACTTTAAATCGAACCCTTCTTCGAAAACCCAAACAGGGAAGTTTTTAGTACGTGCTAAAAAACCGAGTCACAGTCGACGTTTTTCGAAATTTTTGTGAGGAATGATAAGGCTTGATGATTTAGAATATTATTTCTAAGAAACGGAGTGCATAAAACAGTAAAAGAGTTCGTTAAATCGAACCCTTCTTCGGAAACCCGAACAGGGAAGTTTTTAGTACGTTCTAAAAAAACGAGTCACGGTCGACGTTTTTCGAAATTTTTGTGAGGAATGATAAGGCTTGATGATTTAGAATATTATTTCTAAGAAACGGAGTGCATAAAACAGTAAAAGAGTTCGTCAAATCGAACCCTTCTTCGGAAACCCGAATAGGGAAGTTTTTAGTTCGTGCTAAAAAAACCGAGTCACGGTTCACATTTTTCGAAAGTTTTGTTTGGAATGATAAGGCTTGATGATTTAGAATATTATTTCTAAGAAATGGAGTGCATAAAACAGTCAAAGAGTACTTTAAATCGAACCCTTCTTTGGAAACCCAAACAGGGAAGTTTTTAGTACGTGCTAAAAAAACCGAGTCACGGTTCACATTTTTCGAAAGTTTTGTTTGGAATGATAAGGCTTGATGATTTAGAATATTATTTCTAAAAAACGGAGTGCATAAAACAGTCAAAGAGTACTTTAAATCGAACCCTTCTTCGGAAACCCAACCAGGGAAGTTTTTAGTACGTGCTAAAAAACCGAGTCACGGTCGACGTTTTTCGAAATTTTTGTGAGGAATGATAAGGCTTGATGATTTAGAATATTATTTCTAAGAAACGGAGTGCATAAAACAGTAAAAGAGTTCGTCAAACCGAACCCTTCTTCGGAAACCACAACAGGGAAGTTTTTAGTACGTGCTAAAAAATCTGTGTCACGGTCGACATTTTTCTAAAGTTTTGTGAGGAATGATAAGGCTTGATGATTTAGAATATTATTTCTAAGAAACGGAGTCCATAAAACAGTAAAAAAGTACTTTAAATCGAACCCTTCTTCGGAAACCCGAACAGGGAAGTTTTTAGTCTGTGCTCAAAAAAACCGAGTCACGGTCCACATTTTTCGAAAGTTTTGTTTGGAATGATAAGGCTTGATGATTTAGAATATTATTTCTAAGAAACGGAGTGCATAAAACAGTCAAAGAGTACTTTAAATCGAACCCTTCTTCGGAAACCCAAACAGGGAAGTTTTTAGTACGTGCTAAAAAACCGAGTCACGGTCGACGTTTTTCGAAATTTTTGTGAGGAATGATAAGGCTTGATGATTTAGAATATTATTTCTAAGAAACGGAGTGCATAAAACAGTAAAAGAGTTCGTCAAATCGAACCCTTCTTCGGAAACCCGAACAGGGAAGTTTTTAGTACGTGCTAAAAAAACCGAGTCACGGTCCACATTTTTCGAAAGTTTTGTTTGGAATGATAAGGCTTGATGATTCAGAATATTATTTCTAAGACACGGAGTGCATAAAACAGTAAAAGAGTTCGTCAAATCGAACCCTTCTTTGGAAACCCGAACAGGGATGTTTTTAGTACGTGCTAAAAAAACCGAGTCGCGGTCCACAATTTTCGAAAGTTTTGTTTGGAATGATAAGGCTTGATGATTTAGAATATTATTTCTAAGAAACGGAGTGCATAAAACAGTCAAAGAGTACTTTAAATCGAACCCTTCTTCGGAAACCCAAACAGGGAAGTTTTTAGTACGTGCTAAAAAACCGAGTTACGATCGACGTTTTTCGAAATTTTTGTGAGGAATGATAAGGCTTGATGATTTAGAATATTATTTCTAAGAAACGGAGTGCATAAAACAGTCAAAGAGTTCTTCAAAACGAACCCTTCTTCGGAAACCCGAACAGGGAAGTTTTTAGTACGTGCTAAAAAAACCGAGTCACGGTTCACATTTTTCGAAAGTTTTGTTTGGAATGATAAGGCTTGACGATTTAGAATATTATTTCTAAAAAACGGAGTGCATAAAACAGTCAAAGAGTACTTTAAATCGAACCCTTCTTCGGAAACCCAAACAGGGAAGTTTTTAGTACGTGCTAAAAAACCGAGTCACGGTCGACATTTTTCGAAATTTTTGTGAGGAATGATAAGGCTTGATGATTTAGAATATTATTTCTAAGAAACGGAGTGCATAAAACAGTCAAAGAGTTCTTCAAATCGAACCCTTCTTCGAAAAACCCGAACAGGGAAGTTTTTAGTACGTGCTAAAAAAACCGAGTCACGGTTTACATTTTTCGAAAGTTTTGTTTGGAATGATAAGGCTTGATGATTTAGAATATTATTTCTAAAAAACGGAGTGCATAAAACAGTCAAAGAGTACTTTAAATCGAACCCTTCTTCGGAAACCCAAACAGGGAAGTTTTTAGTACGTGCTAAAAAACCGAGTCACGGTCGACGTTTTTCGAAATTTTTGTGAGGAATGATAAGGCTTGATGATTTAGAATATTATTTCTAAGAAACGGAGTGCATAAAACAGTCAAAGAGTACTTTAAATCGAACCCTTCTTCGGAAACCCGAACAGGGAAGTTTTTAGTACGTGCTAAAAAAACCGAGTCACGGTCCACATTTTTCGAAAGTTTTGTTTGGAATGTTAAGGCTTGAGGATTTAGAATATTATTTCTAAGAAACGAAGTGCATAAAACAGTAAAAGAGTTCGTCAAATCAAACCCTTCTTCAGAAACCCGAACAGGGATGTTTTTAGTACGTGCTAAAAAAACCGAGTCGCGGTCCACATTTTTTCGAAAGTTTTGTTTGGAATAATAAGGCTTGATGATTTAGAATATTATTTCTAAGAAACGGAGTGCATAAAACAGTAAAAGAGTTCGTCAAATCGAACCCTTCTTCGGAAACCCGAACAGGGAAGTTTTTAGTACGTGCTAAAAAAACCGAGTCACGGTCCACATTTTTCGAAAGTTTTGTTTGGAATGATAAGGCTTGATGATTTAGAATATTATTTCTAAGAAACAGAGTGCATAAAACAGTCAAAGAGTACTTTAAATCGAACCCTTCTTCGGAAACCCAAACAGGGAAGTTTTTAGTACGTGCTAAAAAACCGAGTCACGGTCGACGTTTTTCGAAATTTTTGTGAGGAATGATAAGGCTTGATGATTTAGAATATTATTTCTAAGAAACGGAGTGCATAAAACAGTAAAAGAGTTCGTCAAATCGAACCCTTCTTCGGAAACCCGAACAGGGAAGTTTTTAGTACGTGCTAAAAAAACGAAGTCACGGTCCACATTTTTCGAAAGTATTGTTTGGAATGATAAGGCTTGATGATTTAGAATATTATTTCTAAGAAACAGAGTGCATAAAAAAGTCAAAGAGTACTTTAAATCGAACCCTTCTTCGGAAACCCAAACAAGAAAGTTTTTAGTACGTGCTAAAAAACCGAGTCACGGTCGACGTTTTTCGAAATTTCTGTGAGGAAGGATAAGGCTTGATGATTTAGAATATTATATCTAAGAAACGGAGTGCATAAAACAGTCTAAGAGTTCGTCAAATCGAACCCTTCTACGGAAACCCAAACAGGGAAGTTGTTAGTACATGCTAAATAAACCGAGTCACGGTCCACATTTTTCGAAAGTTTTGTGAGGAATGATAAGGCTTGATGATTTAGAATATTATTTCTAAGAAACGGAGTGCATAAAACAGTAAAAGAGTTCGTCAAACCGAACCCTTCTTTGGAAACCCAAACAGGGAAGTTGTTAGTACGTGCTAAAAAAACCGTGTCACGGTCGACATTTTTCGAAAGTTATTTGAGGAATGATAAGGCTTAATGATTTAGAATATTATTTCTAAGAAACGGAGTGCATAAAACAGTATAAGAGTTCGTCAAATCGAACCCTTCTTCGGAAACCCAAACAGGGAAGTTCTTAGTAGGTGCTGAAAAACCGAGTCACGGTCGACGTTTTTCGAAATTTTTGTGAGGAATGATAAGGCTTGATAATTTAGAATATTATTTCTAAGAAACAGAGTGCATAAAACAGTAAGAGAGTTCGTCAAATCGAACCCTTCTTCGGAAACCCGAACAGGGAAGTTTTTAGTACGTGCTAAAAAAACCGAGTCACGGTCCACATTTTTCGAAAGTTTTGTTTGGAATGATAAGGCTTGATGATTTAGAATATTATTTCTAAGAAACGGAGTGCATAAAACAGTAAGAGAGTTCGTCAAATCGAACCCTGCTTCGGAAACCCGAACAGGGAAGTTTTTAGTACGTGCTAAAAAAACCGAGTCACGGTCCACATTTTTCGAAAGTTTTGTGAGGAATGATAAGGCTTGATGATTTAGAATATTATTTCTAAGAAACAGAGTGCATAAAACAGTCAAAGAGTACTTTAAATCAAACCCTTCTTCGAAAACCCAAACAGGGAAGTTTTTAGTACGTGCTAAAAAACCGAGTCACGGTCGACGTTTTTCGAAAGTTTTGTGAGGAATGATAAGGCTTGATGATTTAGAATATTATTTCTAAGAAACGGAGTGCATAAAACAGTAAAAGAGTTCGTCAAATCGAACCCTGCTTCGGAAACCCGAACAGGGAAGTTTTTAGTACGTGCTAAAAAACCGAGTCACGGTCGACGTTTTTCGAAAGTTTTGTGAGGAATGATAAGGCTTGATGATTTAGAATATTATTTCTAAGAAACAGAGTGCATAAAACAGTAAAAGAGTTCGTCAAATCGAACCCTGCTTCGGAAACCCGAACAGGGAAGTTTTTAGTACGTGCTAAAAAACCGAGTCACGGTCGACGTTTTTCGAAAGTTTTGTGAGGAATGATAAGGCTTGATGATTTAGAATATTATTTCTAAGAAACAGAGTGCATAAAACAGTAAAAGAGTTCGTCAAATCGAACCCTGCTTCGGAAACCCGAACAGGGAAGTTTTTAGTACGTGCTAAAAAACCGAGTCACGGTCGACGTTTTTCGAAAGTTTTGTGAGGAATGATAAGGCTTGATGATTTAGAATATTATTTCTAAGAAACAGAGTGCATAAAACAGTAAAAGAGTTCGTCAAATCGAACCCTGCTTCGGAAACCCGAACAGGGAAGTTTTTAGTACGTGCTAAAAAACCGAGTCACGGTCGACGTTTTTCGAAAGTTTTGTGAGGAATGATAAGGCTTGATGATTTAGAATATTATTTCTAAGAAACAGAGTGCATAAAACAGTAAAAGAGTTCGTCAAATCGAACCCTGCTTCGGAAACCCGAACAGGGAAGTTTTTAGTACGTGCTAAAAAACCGAGTCACGGTCGACGTTTTTCGAAAGTTTTGTGAGGAATGATAAGGCTTGATGATTTAGAATATTATTTCTAAGAAACAGAGTGCATAAAACAGTAAAAGAGTTCGTCAAATCGAACCCTGCTTCGGAAACCCGAACAGGGAAGTTTTTAGTACGTGCTAAAAAACCGAGTCACGGTCGACGTTTTTCGAAAGTTTTGTGAGGAATGATAAGGCTTGATGATTTAGAATATTATTTCTAAGAAACAGAGTGCATAAAACAGTAAAAGAGTTCGTCAAATCGAACCCTGCTTCGGAAACCCGAACAGGGAAGTTTTTAGTACGTGCTAAAAAACCGAGTCACGGTCGACGTTTTTCGAAAGTTTTGTGAGGAATGATAAGGCTTGATGATTTAGAATATTATTTCTAAGAAACAGAGTGCATAAAACAGTAAAAGAGTTCGTCAAATCGAACCCTGCTTCGGAAACCCGAACAGGGAAGTTTTTAGTACGTGCTAAAAAACCGAGTCACGGTCGACGTTTTTCGAAAGTTTTGTGAGGAATGATAAGGCTTGATGATTTAGAATATTATTTCTAAGAAACAGAGTGCATAAAACAGTAAAAGAGTTCGTCAAATCGAACCCTGCTTCGGAAACCCGAACAGGGAAGTTTTTAGTACGTGCTAAAAAACCGAGTCACGGTCGACGTTTTTCGAAAGTTTTGTGAGGAATGATAAGGCTTGATGATTTAGAATATTATTTCTAAGAAACAGAGTGCATAAAACAGTAAAAGAGTTCGTCAAATCGAACCCTTCTTCGGAAACCCGAACAGGGAAGTTTTTAGTACGTGCTAAAAAAACCGAGTCGCGGTCCACATTTTTCGAAAGTTTTGTTTGGAATGATAAGGCTTGATGATTTAGAATATTATTTCTAAGAAACAGAGTGCATAAAACAGTCAAAGAGTACTTTAAATCGAACCCTTCTTCGGAAACCCAAACAGGGAAGTTCTTAGTAGGTGCTGAAAAACCGAGCCTCGGTCGACGTTTTTCGAAATTTTTGTGAGGAATGATAAGGCTTGATGATTTAGAATATTATTTCTAAGAAACGGAGTGCATAAAATAGTAAAAGAGTTCGTCAAATCGAACCCTTCTTCGGAAACCCGAATAGGGAAGTTTTTAGTACGTGCTAAAAAAACCGAGTCACGGTCCACATTTTTCGAAAGTTTTGTGAGGAATGATAAGGCTTGTTGATTTAGAATATTATTTCTAAGAAACAGAGTGCATAAAACAGTCAAAGAGTACTTTAAATCGAACCATTCTTCGAAAACCCAAACAGGGAAGTTTTTAGTACGTGCTAAAAAACCGAGTCACGGTCGACGTTTTTCGAAAGTTTTGTGAGGAATGATAAGGCTTGATGATTTAGAATATTATTTCTAAGAAACGGAGTGCATAAAACAGTAAAAGAGTTCGTCAAATCGAACCCTTCTTCGAAAACCCGAACAGGGAAGTTTTTAGTACGTGCTAAAAAAACCGAGTCACGGTCCACATTTTTCGAAAGTTTTGTTTGGAATGATAAGGCTTGATGATTTAGAATATTATTTCTAAGAAACGGAGTGCATAAAACAGTAAAAGAGTTCGTCAAATCGAACCCTGTTTCGGAAACCCGAACAGGGAAGTTTTTAGTACGTGCTAAAAAAACCGAGTCACGGTCCACATTTTTCGAAAGTTTTGTGAGGAATGATAAGGCTTGATGATTTAGAATATTATTTCTAAGAAACAGAGTGCATAAAACAGTCAAAGAGTACTTTAAATCGAACCCTTCTTCGAAAACCCAAACAGGGAAGTTTTTAGTACGTGCTAAAAAACCGAGTCACGGTCGACGTTTTTCGAAAGTTTTGTGAGGAATGATAAGGCTTGATGATTTAGAATATTATTTCTAAGAAACGGAGTGCATAAAACAGTAAAAGAGTTCGTCAAATCGAACTCTTCTTCGGAAACCCGAACATGGAAGTTTTTAGTACTTGCTAAAAAAACGGAGTCGCGGTCCACATTTTTCGAAAGTTTTGTTTGGAATGATAAGGCTTGATGATTTAGAATATTATTTCTAAGAAACGGAGTGCATAAAACAGTAAAAGAGTTCGTCAAATCGAACCCTTCTTCGGAAACCCGAACAGGGAAGTTTTTAGTACGTGCTAAAAAAACCGAGTCACGGTCCACATTTTTCGAAAGTTTTGTGAGGAATGATAAGGCTTGATGATTTAGAATATTATTTCTAAGAAACAGAGTGCATAAAACAGTCAAAGAGTACTTTAAATCGAACCCTTCTTCGAAAACCCAAACAAGGAAGTTTTTAGTACGTGCTAAAAAACCGAGTCACGGTCGACGTTTTTCGAAAGTTTTGTGAGGAATGATAAGGCTTGATGATTTAGAATATTATTTCTAAGAAACGGAGTGCATAAAACAGTAAAAGAGTTCGTCAAATCGAACCCTTCTTCGGAAACCCGAACAGGGAAGTTTTTAGTACGTGCTAAAAAAACCGAGTCACGGTCCACATTTTTCGAAAGTTTTGTTTGGAATGATAAGGCTTGATGATTTAGAATATTATTTCTAAGAAACGGAGTGCATAAAACAGTCAAAGAGTACTTTAAATCGAACCCTTCTTCGGAAACCCAAACAGGGAAGTTTTTAGTACGTGCTAAAAAACCGAGTCACGGTCGACGTTTTTCGAAAGTTTTGTGAGGAATGATAAGGCTTGATGATTTAGAATATTATTTCTAAGAAACGGAGTGCATAAAACAGTAAAAGAGTTCGCCAAATCGAACTCTTCTTCGGAAACCCGAACATGGAAGTTTTTAGTACGTGCTAACAAAACCGAGTCGCGGTCCACATTTTTCGAAAGTTTTGTTTGGAATGATAAGGCTTGATGATTTAAAATATTATTTCTAAGAAACAGAGTGCATAAAACAGTCAAAGAGTACTTTAAATCGAACCCTTCTTCGGAAACCCAAACAGGGAAGTTTTTAGTACGTGCTAAAAAATCGAGTCACGGTCCACATTTTTCGAAATTTTTGTGAGGAATGATAAGGCTTGATGATTTAGAATATTATTTCTAAGAAACGGAGTGCATAAAACAGTCAAAGAGTTCTTCAAATCGAACCCTTCTTCGGAAACCTGAATAGGGAAGTTTTTAGTACGTGCTAAAAAAACCGAGTCACGGTCCACATTTTTCGAAAGTTTTGTTTGGAATGATAAGGCTTGATGATTTAGAATATTATTTCTAAGAAACGGAGTGCATAAAACAGTCAAAGAGTACTTTAAATCGAACCCTTCTTCGGAAACCCAAACAGGGAAGTTTTTAGTACGTGCTAAAAAATCGAGTCACGGTCCACATTTTTCGAAATTTTTGTGAGGAATGATAAGGCTTGATGATTTAGAATATTATTTCTAAGAAACGGAGTGCATAAAA
>NW_019272422.1:514-964 GCF_002738345.1 Cucurbita maxima | reverse complement strand
GGTCGACATTTTTCGAAAGTTTTGTGAGGAATGATAAGGCTTGATGATTTAGAATATTATTTATAAGAAACGGAGTGCATAAAACAGTCAAAGAGTACTTTAAATCGAACCCTTCTTCGAAAACCCAAACACGGAAGTTTTTAGTACGTGCTAAAAAACCGAGTCACAGTGACGTTTTTCGAAATTTTTGTGAGGAAGGATAAGGCTTGATGATTTAGAATATTATATCTAAGAAACGGAGTGCATAAAACAGTCAAAGTGTTCGTCAAACTGAACCCTTCTTCGGAAACCCAAACAGGGAAGTTGTTAGTACGTGCTAAAAAAACCGTGTCACGGTCGACATTTTTCGATAGTTTTGTGAGGAATGATAAGGCTTGATGATTTAGAATATTATTTCTAAGAAACGGAGTGCATAAAACAGTCAAAGAGTACTTTAAATCGAACCCTTCT
>NW_019272422.1:0-176 GCF_002738345.1 Cucurbita maxima | reverse complement strand
GAAAGTTTTGTTTGGAATGATAAGGCTTGATGATTTAGAATATTATTTCTAAGAAACGGAGTGCATAAAACAGTCAAAGAGTTCTTTAAATCGAACCCTTCTTCGGAAACCCGAACAGGGAAGTTTTTAGTACGTGCTAAAAAAACCGAGTCACGGTCCACATTTTTTGATAGTTT
>NW_019272421.1:0-34934 GCF_002738345.1 Cucurbita maxima | reverse complement strand
CCACCTGCAGCTGCAATCGCTTCTCTATTTCTGTCATCAAATGATAAGTTCCATAGGGCTCCAGCAGCTTCTTGCCTGTACCATGAGACAAAAACAATATATTGGATTAAAACCTACTTATGTACTTCACCCAAGATCCAGTAGTTTCTCGCACAGAGTTTTGATACAATTGTAAGAAAAAGATGCAGAAGCCCATCCTATGAATGGTCTAATTTAGTTGCAATGTTAGAGGTATTTGTTCTAATTTGTTAAAATGAAACCTCTGCAATTTGAGAAAAATTTTCCCACGAACATATGTTCAAACTGAAGGTCTTATGCTAGTCCTGAATTGTGAGATCCCACATCGGTTGGAGAGGGGAACGAAACATTCCTTATATGGGTGTGGAAACCTCTCCCTAGTAGACGCGTTTTAAAACCTTGAGGGGAAGCCCAAAAAAGACAATATTTGATAGTGGTGGGCTTGGGCAGTTACAAATAGTATCAGGGCCAGACATCGAGTGATGCGCCAATGAGGACGCTGGACTCCCAAAGTGTAACGACCCAGATCCACCGCTAGCAAATATTGTCCTATGTGGACTTTCCCTTTTGGGCTTCCCCTCAAGGCTTTAAAACGTGTCTGCTAGGAGAAAGTTTCCACACTGGACTTTCCCTTTTGGGCTTCCCCTCAAGGCTTTAAAACGTGTCTGCTAGGAGAAAGTTTCCACACCCTTATAAATGGTGGTTTGTTCTCCTCCCCAACCAATGTGGGACATCACAATCAACCCCTTCCACACCCTTATAAATGGTGGTTTGTTCTCCTCCCCAACCAATGTGGGACATCACAATCAACCCCCCTTCGGGGCCCAACGTCCTCGCTGGCACTCTTTCCTTCCTCCAATCGATGTGGGACCACTCCCAAATCCACCCCCTTTTGGGGCTCAGCGTCCTTACTGGCACACCGCCTCGTGTCTATCTCCCTTCAGAGAACAGCGAGAAGGCTGGCACATTGTCTAGTGTATGGCTCTGATACCATTTGTAACGACCCAAATCCACCGCTAGCAGATATTGTCCTCTTTGGGCTTTCCCTTTCGGGCTTCCCCTCAAGGCTTTAAAACGTGTCTGCTAGGGGAAGGTTTCTACACCCTTATAAATGGTAGTTTGTTCTCCTCCTCAACCAATGTGGGACATCACACAAAGGGAAGTGGATTGTGAGATACCACATAGTTTGTTCTCCTCCTCAACCAATGTGGGACATCACACAAAGGGAAGTGGATTGTGAGATACCACATCAGTTGGAAAGAGGAACGAAACATTCCTTATAAGGGTGCGAAAACCTCTCCCTAGCAGACGCGTTTTAAAACCTTGAGGGGAAGCGTAGAAGAAAAAGTCCAAAAAGGACAATATCTGCTAGTAGTGGGCTTGGGCTGTTACAAATGGTATTAGAGCCAGACACCGGGTGGTGTGCCAGCAAGGATGCTGGGGTCCCAAGGGGGGTGGATTGTGAGATACCACATCGGTTGTAGAGGGGAATGAAACATTTCTTATAAGGGTGTAGAAACCTCTCCCTAGCAGACACATTTTAAAACCTTGAGGAGAAGCTGAGAAGGAAAAGCCCAAAAAGAACAATATCTGCGAGCAGTGGGCTTAGGCGGTTACATGAACTCTTAGAAAGATCAATACTTTTGACTTACCAAACAACCTAGCTTAATCGCATTCTTTCACGATAGGATAATAGTTTACAAAAGAAAAAAAAAAAAAAAAAGCTATTGGATCATACCTGACACCTTCATGAGGAGAATGTGTGAGTTGGACAAGTGCTTCAAGTGCACCTGCCTCTTGTCCAACAGCAGAGTTGTTTGTGTTGCTATCACCGTGGGCAGCCAAATTTGCCAATGCGCGAGCTGCCTGAAATTTTCAAATTCGAAACTTTGAAAATTTAGACTTACAGATTGAACAAACAAAAGTATCAACAAAAGAAAAGGGCCAAACAAAATTATAATAATCTTCAAAATACTACAATTAACATTTTGTGGTACGTAGTGGCAAATTTGTAAGGATCTGCCTCACAATGTATTGACCTTCCGACATAATTCTTGCCCCAAGGCAACACAAAAACACACTCAGCCGATTAGAGAGGGTCGGTAATCTCTCCCTTTCCCTTCTCAAGCTAATTCTAACCCATGGCCAACCTTGCCCCAACATTCCCAACACTCAGGAGCTCCTTACCTTCACGATTCAGCCCTTTTAACTAACTTCACAGAGGGATATCGTTGAACTAACCAAAATTTCCATGGCCCCTGATTGATCGTTGGTTCGGTAAGCAAAAGAATCTTCTATTCCCATAACCCTTTAAAATACATCAGTTAGTATAGGTGGCCCAACTTGGGTTTCAGCATGATTACCAATCTTCTGTTCAATGCTATATGGCCCTACTATAAGTGCCCAAAACAATGGCCATCAATTCTGATTCATTTGCAGACTTAGTTTGAGCTTTGGCTGATAAGGTATGGCTAGAAGGTGATAGGACGCTTTTTCAAAGATAACAGCAACCAAATTGGTTCTTGAAGTGTCGATTTTGATTATAAACTTGGTTGAAATTGCAGCATGACCGTGCCCCTTTTCAAATTTTTCAAAAGCTTTGGTACCTTGCTCATTCTATTCAAATGCCCCCTTCTTCAACAACTAAGATAGAGAAGTTGTTTTGCTTCCATACTTTAGCACAAATCTATGGAATTCACTAGTCAATCCAAGGAAACCACGTAAATCTTTGATCGTTTGAGGGAGAGGCCCCTTAATCATGGATCTAACCTTCTCGGGATCTGTTGCTACTCCTTCAATCGAAACCTGATGGTCGACATACTCTAATCTAGTCCTTCGCAAAGTGACATTTCCCTAAGTTTTATATATATATATATAGAAGTGGCGTAGGTGTTCACATAGCTAGAATTACAAATCGATATGTCATCAGAGAAAAAACCAAAATGAACATACATAGGAACAACCTGAAAATTCAGTTCATTAGAGCTTGGAATGAGGAGGGAGCATTGATAAGGCCAAATGGCATAACGAGGAGCCCATGGTTGCCTTTATGAGTCCTCAAAGTGGTTTTTCTCAATGTCTCATTCAGGCACACGAGTCTAGTGGTAACCGAATTTCAGATCAATTTTGGAATAGATGGAAGATCCATTCAACTCATCCTCGAGTTCTTCAAATACTGGAATCGAGAATTTACCTAGTAGTGTGGTATTGTTCATCGCACGATAATCTATACAAAACCGCCACCCTCCATCCTTCTTTTTCACTAAAAGCACCGAGCTAGAGTATGGGCTAACACTTAGTTGAATGATCCCCGAGGCTAGCATTTCCTATATAAATTTCTCTATTTCAATACTCTGCACTTGGGGATAACCATATGGACGGACATTCGCCGATGATGTATCCTATTTCAAATGAATTCGATGATCAATGTTTCTTATTGGGATAATCCTTCAGGCAATTAAAACATGTCTTTATACTCTTGCTACAATTGAAGCACTAAAGCCGATAACTCATCAACTAGAACAAATATGACCAAGTTTAAGGAAGGAAAGACTCAAGCAAAAGCCTAGACTATTCTTCTTAAACGAGGTAAAGCAACGAAGCTCCCTGATTGAACTCGAGTTGAACTATCTCTTTGATTGAACAAGACTCTAAATAGGTAGATGTTTGTTTGTTTTAAGTCTGGTTTAAGGAAAGATTAATGAGAATGGGTCACACGGCTAAGTATTGAAACAAGCACCAAAGCTTTGAACTTAACCAAAAAGCCTTGGTTACTCTTCCATGTTTTCATTGTGTTCTTAAAAGTTACCCTTTGTCTTGGTTAGACTCGAATCCCCGTTAAGAACAATTTAATCATCCCCCATCCCTAATGTGATCATTAGTGTCATCCAATTTACATTGGTTTCCCCCAAAGTATGAGCCACTCCAATCCTAGCACCACATCTACCCCCCTAATTCAAGGGGTAAGAAGCTCAAGTTGATCGTTAAGTTCCTTAGGTTGAAGACCACTCCTTTACAAGTCCCTCTTCCCCTCATGGCCACCCTAGATCCCATGATCACGCCATAATTGGTTGTTTCCATAATTGACAGTTTCAAACTATCCTCTAACCTTTGTGCTATGAAGTTGAGGGTTGCCCCACGAGCGATTAGGACCACTACCTCTTGCTAATCGATTGCCTTTTTCATCTTAATTGTGCTCGGAAGTAAAACCCACTACCTACTTAAGTTAACTTTTGAACCTTTTCCTTTATACTCTCGATGTGTTGAACCTTCTCCTTAATGCCTCGAATCTCCAGTTCAATGATATCCAATCACTCATTAATTCTTTTCTGGGCATTTTACCAATCTTACCCAAGTTGTGATACTCTACTGCCAATATGCAAGGATCTATCTCCCAATGTATTGATATTATGAGACAATTCTTGCCCTGCTACCAATATATAAGGATATGCCTCCCTATGTATTGATATTTCGAGATAATTTTTGCCCTTAGGCAATACAAAACGCTCACAACTTTATGTTGTTTAAAAGGGTGGTTGGTAACAATAAGCACATCCATAGGGTAGAACCACACTCCTTCCGAACGTCTTAAAAAGATATGCCCGTATTTTCCAAGAAAAAGGGTCATGAACAAAAATACGATTTTGTGATTCGGTCTATTCTTTACACAAATAATTTAGACTTGCAACACTTATCATAATTCTCCTTGATAGAACCTCATGTATACTTTCGGGATCATTTCACACCATCAATGAAATGTTCATGTGTCCGACAAAAAAAGAAAAGAAAAAAAGAACGATTTTTGTCATATTTTTATGTTCGCTCGATTTTGTATCTTTTAGCATAAGCCTCTTTTCATTATTTCAACAAAAACCATTTTTCTTGTTAAAAGAACGTCTTGGGGAACGATTTAACATAGCAACCAAAGGAAAGAGCAAGAACTGACACCTCTTTGTTGTCAATGGTACCTGATTTTTGTGCAAAGGCAAGAAGTTTGTTAAAAATACTTTGAGGAAAGACCACAAAATTGCCAGCTTGGATAACTCGTATTTGCAAAACATAAAGTATCATATACATGTTGGATTTGACGTCAGAGAAATACGAATCCTCTCTTTTCCTGTCTCAAAACCTTCAACAATGTTTTCCTTTTAATGGTTTCTACAAAATTGTTGAAGGCATAAATTACGGGGGGGAGAAAGGATCCCTCGATTAATCCCAACTAAAGCATCGAACGTACCTGTAACAGCCCAAGCCCACTGCTAGCCGATATTGTCCTCTTTGGGCTTTCTCTTTTGGGCTTCCCCTCAAGGTTTTTAGAGTACCTCTGATCCTTCCATTAATTAGGACGGAGAAGTTGGTAGAGGAAAGGCATCCAAAAATTCATTATTTTCTTCATCACATTCCAAACCCCTTTTGTTCCATGATAGCATCAGCAAAGGACCAATCATCCTGTGATAAGTTCTCTCAAAAGTGTATTTTAAGAAAGTAGTCATCCATTGATTCTGCAGCCAAGAGAATAGCATCTATGACTTGCCTCTTGATAAAAGCCATTAGGGGTCCATCGATGATGTAGGGAGGACCTTGCAGAGTCTATCACAACCAAAACCTTACACATGACCAATGACCTCGTAAAGACATGACCGGAGTAATGAAAAAGGGATGGTTGATACCTAGCCACTTCTCTTGTAAGCAATGCACTCCAAGGGGACACATCTCAAGAGTGCCTTTCTTAGGCCATTATGAATAAGATTAGGCCATCTTCACTCCCTTGTTAAGATGCCTTTTTTAAATAGAAACCGAACTTCATCCAAAAAGTGAAGTCCAAAACAAGAGCTGAATATGCAACAGCAATCCAAGAGGGCTGGCTGTCTGGGGACAGGTTATGGCAGGGACCTCTAGGCTTGCTTCTAATGAGATTGGGTGAGGATTGAATATGCGAGACGGTAAAGAAGAGGGAATCAGAGAATATGCGAGACTGTAAAGAAGAGGGAATCGGAAAGGGGCTCATAAACCAAGCTGACTTCTCTTGACCCTAACATAACGCTCTAAACAAGATAAAAAAAAGAGCTTCAATCCAATATATAAGACAGAATAATTACAAAAGTCTTTAGAAATGGACACTTAAGAGGCATTTAACTTGGCAAGAGGCCACCATGTTAAGATAGTCAAACCAAGACTGAGCAGAGGAACACCCCGACTCATAATAAAACTCACTTTCTCCTCCAGGTACATTGATGACTCTCCTATTTAGTCATTTCTTAGCTTATTAGACAATGCATCATTCATCATTATTGTATACTCGTTCATACATTTGCACCGCCTCCGATAGATAATCCCCTCTATAACTTTTCTAAAAACTTGCTCATTAAAACAAGGATCCTAAACTAAAGAACCAAAGAGCTTTTCACAACAAGTAACTTCCTTGGTCTGAAAGATTTGAAGCAACTCGCCTTGAGGCCTCTTCTTGAAGTTCCATCTCAAAGCCTTAACCGGAGTGTTTCCGTATATCCTTCATTATCTCTTATTTTGGATTTTGATTTGTAGTTTGGCTTTCAATTGTTTTGATTTGTAATTTTGTCTTTTTATTCACTCCATTGTGGGAGTTTGTATCTTTGAGCGTTAGTTTCTTTTCATTATTTCAACGAAAAGTTATGTATCTCGTTAAAAGAAAACACCCCTAAATAATGAGAGGGAGTAGGTAAGATTTTTTCTTAATACAACCTGAATAAGGGGGAGTCTACCCATTTGGAAAAAGAAACATCTCTTCCATGAGGATAGCCATTTTTGCACCGTCTCTAAGCCCATGTCCCGAAAAGACACATTCTTCAAATTGTAGCCAAAGAGAAAGAACCAAGCACGAAGTGGAAAAGGAACCTACCTCAGAGCCCACTCGAAAGGCCCACTTGTCCACTTAGGAGTTAATGCCTAACACAAGACTTTTGTCCTTGTTAATCATCAAGTCCATAATAGACTCAAAAAAAGATAACCTACGTTTGAGATTAACAAAACAACCTTCCTTCCCTAACAAAATGAGGTGTGATAGGGTCAAGCTCCCACTCGCCACCTGTACCTCTCAAAAACATTGTCAACCACACCTCTCGAGACAATCCTACTTAAGATATCCGTGAGAGAGGTTCACCTTATCTCAAACATCTTGAAGCATGCATCCTACCTCTCGGATAGAATATCTAACTGTTCTCGTGCAATTCCAGAGTTAGGATCTCCTTCCTACATTGCCTTAGCTTCAACTTGACATCTTTAAGCTTTCAAAACGCAACTCTCCCCTGTTCTCTTTACGATCTCTTTAGTGGTTTCTCTTGACAAGACATATCTTTGAATTGGAATGTTTTTATAGTTCCAACAAGCGTGCTTTTGGAGCTTGCATCACTTGAGCATTAAGCTCTTTTCATTTTCCAAATGAAAGTTTTGTTTCTAATTGAAGAAAAAAAAAACATAAGTCTATCCGTCCTTGAATATTGAAGTCATTCCACTATAACTTGAAAGACGAGATAATGATGGATTTCGCAACCACAGGCTTTAAAACCGAAGGAGTTCAAGATGCCAATGAAAAGATGTGATAAAAAAGAACGGTTCTTACTCTTCTAGCTGCTAGAAACTAGAACTCTATGAGAGTAGGAATAGACTAACCCTTAAGTTAAATCAGGTTAATATATCATTTCCAAGAGGTCTTTGATTCAATTCTATATCAATTGTTCAATTCGTTAAAAGAGAACACCTCATATTTGAGGTCCTCGTGTGGCTAAGACTTTCCTTCATCTCCCACATCCTCCCGACCCTCCCAAAAATGGTGTTTAAGGCAAAACGTCAAATCATAAACATCATAGCCTTACCTTTCTCCATCTGCCAAAGAAAATAGCACTAGAAATGACCTCACCAAAATTCATCGAATAAAACTTCTAATCAATCCTAATCACGACCTTTGACAGAGATGACATCGATAAAATACCCGGAAAAAAATTAATCAGTGAAGTTCGCACAATGCGCACGACAACATACAATAGCATTCTACGAAAAGTAATTTTGTTAAAAAAATCCATGTTATTAAATTGGATGATCACCTGTTCTTGCACTCCTTCGAACTTGCAATTGCGAGCAAGCATCACCAAAGCATGCACGCCACCGGCTAAAGCAACTTCAGTACTACACCTATCGTCAGCTGCCAAATTTGCTAGTGCGCCCGCAGCACGTTCCTGAATGTACACGTGAAACAAAATGAAAACTTATAATTTTTTAGGAATTTAATTCAGCGGTAGAAACATGTAACGCTCAACAAGGATGGTTAAGGGAATAGCCAGAGACACAGATATCGAATAATGAAATGGAGAAACTTACAAGAACTCCATCACCACCAGAAGACCATTTAAATATCAAATCAACTAAAGCTCTTACTCCGCCAGCCTCAGCAATCGCACCCTATTTTTATTTTAAAATATCGGTTGTCAAAACTCAAAGTTAAGAATCTCCAACTATGGTCTTACCGACAAATAAATTAACAAATATTAGACCTTGTGTTCCTCGCCAACCGAAAGATTCCACAATCCTCCAGCAGCCTCTTCTGCAACGAGCCTGTTCATGGATCTTGCAAGACCAGCAAGAATATCGATTCCACCTTCTTCGGCTACAGCCTTTGCAACATTAGAGTTCACGGACAAGTTTGCTATGGCCTGCACAAGCAAAAGAATATCATAATAAAGTTGTTTCTGTAATAGTTATGAGCAATGGGTACAAAGAGAATCGTCCATATCTCAGTTATCGTCGAAATCTAATCAACCAACAAAAATTCTGTAACGTGCGTATTTGCCTGTTAGTGTATCCATATGAAATTTACCTTTGCTGCCTCGGATTGGAGCCCTTCCCTCCAAGACTTAGCCAAATTTAGGAGGAGACGTATTCCACCACACCGCATAACTTCTTCTGCCCTTCCAGAGTCGATACTAGCATTTTCGTCATCGATGACAACAAAAGTTGCAAGGCCTGTTGCTGCCCTTTCTTGAACATCTTCTTGTGAACTCTGCATCAAACTAAGTAATAATGCTGCTCCTTGATTAAGCCAAAAATTATCCAGACCGTGCTGATTGCTCTCAGCGATACGCAGGAGATTATGAGATAATATCCACTCGATCCACATCATTATCTCGTCCAAACTCTTATTTTTATTCTCCAAATTTCTCCAATCTAACAACATATTTTCACCTTTCTTTGTAGTATCGACAAATAAAGAAGTTATTTCCTTCACAACATCGGTGAAAAGGGCAAGCAATAATTTGCCTTTATATTTGCTGACAGTGAAGCCAGCATCTTCTTCTAAAACCGAACAATTGAAGGCACACAAGATTTTTAAGCTCTTAGATGACGACATTAATCTTGATACAGCAACAGGACCAACATCCGTTCGTGAGACATCTAAACCAATCAAATTAGGCAGCTTGTGCCACTGATGTGAAACCGCACCCCACTTCATATTTGTGGTACCTGCAACCGAAAGAAAACGAACCGATGCTACATTTCCAAGGGCCATCTCATCTATCTTCAAACAATCGATGAACCCAATATCGAGCAAATTTGGGCAATGCTTTGATAAAGCATTCAGAGCCTCAGCATTGACATCTATAATTCCAGAAAGCCTAAGCTTTTTCAACTTAGGACAACAAATGGCTATTGTTTTTATAGCATCACTACTAATCCTCTCACAGAAATCTGGCCCAAGCTGGAGGCTTTCAAGCGCCTCATGTCGAGCTGCAATGGCAGAAAGTGTAGCATCAGTAATTTTTCGACAGTAATCACCGCTTATTTCACGCAAATTCTTCGCAAGAAGAAGAATTATCGCATCGGCCGACTCTGCTCCACGAAACCTAAGCTTCTGAAGATTATTGCATCTAGAAGCAAGGGAAGAAGCCATTGCAGCATCAATTTTATGCGCTCGAAGATCAAACGAAGTCCACAAGCACGAAGATAAACCAAGAACTCTCCATGTTCTACACGTCGATGACAAATTCGCCCGGTCACGATAATTCAAACAAGAGAACAGCTGAATGACTGTATCATCAGGCAAACAAGTCCAATCCACTGTCTGTTTCAAATCCAAATCAGCTATCTCACATTCAATTTCAAGGTAGCTTGGCAAAATCAGCTTCTCCTTCCCTTTTCTACTCACCTTCCTACGCACCCTACGATTCATGTTCTACCCAATCCCAGAAACTCAGATACCGCTACCCCTGACCTGACAACACAATGGAAACACAGGCAAACACGAAACCATACTCTTTAAACCCAAATCCCCAATTCTTTAACGCGCTAGCCAACGCGAACCCTATGCTATTACTTCAAAACCCTGGCCCTCCGAAGAACCAAGTTATGATTACCCCCACAATTGATTGAAAACTCTTAATGTGAACCAAAAAAAAACCCCAAGTTCGTCAAAAACAACAAAGAACAAAATTAATCCGCGTTATAGATTGATTACATGAACGAAAATCGCCGGCCCTTAAACCTGATAGAGTTTTTGCTATCTGGGTGCGCCGGTAAACCCTGAAATCTTCAACTTTTACAATGAATCACGACACATTCAATATGGTTGATTGAAGAAAGTCGGAATTGAGCAGAAAATATTGCAAAACGAAGGAGGAAGAAAGGGAGAGAATTCAGGTGATGTTTTGAAGCTCAAACCCTCAAAGCATATGAACACCTCTCTCCCCTAATTTACTTTGAACTGCTATCAACAAATTAACCACAAGCATATCCAAACAGAGAGAATAAATATGAGAAAGAAGGTCAGAGAAGAAAAATGATGTGAATGAATGAATGAATGAATATCAACTACATAGCTAATCCGGGAAGAGCACTCACCCTTCTATATATATAAATATCATGTGTTTTATGCTGTCCTTTGTATTTGTACCACATGGGTTCCCAGATTTTGATTTTTTTTCTTCATGGGCAGGCCTCAACCTTCCCAATCTTTTAGTAACATTTTTAAATTTTAATTGGGTTTAGTTTAAGAACCCTATTATTAATTCTCGGGTTTTGTTTTCGAGTTCCACGTGATATTATCGTTACAAAGAATCGAACATTTAACTTCTCGGGTTGATATTAATTATTTGTGTTGAATATCATATTCTTTGTTAGAACTAGTTTAGTTTGATGTAGTTTGTGTCTTTTATTCGATATGCTCGAATTTCACATTAACAAAACACGAGTGTAAAGGTTTGATTTATGAAAGTCAAAAAAATAAAACTTTAATGGAATGAGAATCAATGTAATTGTCATGCTTTTTCGTGGGAATCGTTGGACTTGAGTTTTAGGTCAAGATTTCGTCGCTCTTTCTCGTGGTTTAACTATTCATTATCGAGTATTATCATATAACCAACACATGAATGACAATTTAATTGGCAACAACATTGAGTGCATTGTTCTCATCAACCTCTTGGGCGTATTATTTGATAGAACCTTACAAATAGGTATCGTAGTTTGTTAAAACTCTCGTAAGTAGTTTACGTGGGAACTATGAGAACTAAATTTTAACTTTTTTAAGATCATAGAGATCAAATATATAATTTAACGTGATTAAAGTTATAATGTCTTAATTAGTTGAGTTATTTGATCAATGATAAGCTCTAGTCACTTGGAAGCCATGAACGCTCGAAGGGACATACAAACCGAAATGATCTTTGCCATGGTTGTAAGCGAAGCTATGATTTGAATTGTGCTCCAAGGTCGGCTAATGGAAGGAAAAAAGGTTACATGCAATAGGTTCGGTAGAATAGTAGAGCAAATACAAGTATTGATCATCCTTTCAGACCAACTACTGATCATCGTCTTGGTAAGCTATTGCCTCACCGACTAGCTAATTAGATGTGAGCCCCTCTTCGAGCGGATTCCTCCTTTTGCTCCTCAACATACGGGATATTAGCAGTTGTTCCCCTCCCATGATTTGATCTTTAATCTAATAATCTATTGCGGTAAAACATCCATCTATTGGGTTCCTTCTTTTTTGGCCGAATCCTAATTTCGTTTTGCTTTTCTCGATCGTTGAGCATGATCGACTCCACTATTTTCTCTGCCTCCCCGGAGCTTCCATTTCTTCTATCGCGCAACTAACTAACTAGCCAAAGAGAGAGGGAGAGGGATCATGTCAATCAATTTGTATATACATTTTGTTCATCCTATACTTGCAAGCTTAGCTTTCTTAGCCAACATCTCCGGTTTCAGTCTGGCGTTAATAGAAGTAACAAAGGAAAAGGGTCAGGCTTTTTTCATCGTAATAGTGGGCGGGTCTCATGAGATTTGTGTCGTTCGTTGGAATCAAATTCAGGTCACAGTAGAAGGATCCGAATCCATACACTCGATCCATTGCCAAGGGATCGAGAACCAACAAACATGCATGAGAGAGATCGAGTTTGAAATTTAAAGGTTTGGGAATATGTTTTATAGAAGTTTTAGACTTAGATATCTTCCTCCATTCTTAATAAATAAATAAATAAATAAATAAATAAAACCATGATTCTTGTCCCAATAGACTCGTCTTAAGATACTAAAGATTTGCTAAATAAATCGAAGTCAACATAGGAAAATTTGATGTTTTTAAGGAACATAAAAAGTATCGAACACACTAAGTAGTTCATTAGGACTTCAATTTAAGTGTTATTAAATTTTATGACCATATTGAGCTGATTGAACACATATAAACATGTTGAACTATTAGGATGCTCAATTTCAATGTAACAAAACGAACTCCAAAATGAACAAAACTGAAAACATGACTGGATGTCCATGTTTAGATCAATATACCATATTCCTTAAGATGAAGTGTCCATGCACGAGATGTTTATTGCTGTTATACAAGGACAATCAGAGGTTCGCCAACTAATCTCTAATCATAAACTCGGCTCGATCGTCAAGAGTCCGACTGACATTTTAGAATTTGCTATATTTTATGTATACTTTGTGGGACTATTAGGGGTTTTCTATTTCCTTTAAGTGAAGTTGTCCGTTCCGTGGGGGTTGGTGTAGTACTTTTATGAGTTGATATAACAAGGATTGATCGTTGGAAAAGCAATGAAAACTTTATGAGCGCCTTGTGGATGCGGTTATGTAGTTTCCCACTACTCCCTAATCTGAGCTTGTTCAGATGATAGCAAGGGATTAAACACGTGCGTGCACATCTAAAACTCAATTAAATTAGTAATAAAATTTTAGTTTTACAAAAAATAAACAAAGACCACCAAAATACAATATTACAAGTTCAAACTATTTAAAATACACAAAATTATGGTTTAAAGGACAACTACGGAAGAAATTCTAGATTTAAATGTGACGGTACTCCCTATAGTGAATAGCCCACATGCGCTACCTCGACCGCTACATCAAGGTTCACTTGAAAAGAAGATTAAGCTACTCAGGTTGAATATATAAAATATACTCAATAAGCAGGTTGTTGGATAGTTTTTTTCTTAGATGGATCAATTGAGAGATACAAGGCTCGACTATAGTTCGAGAGTTATCTCAAGGATATGAACTAGACTATGATGAAACATTTAGTCCAGTGGCAAAGATCACCACACAGTTCCTACTAGCTCTCGCGGTAAGGAAAAAGTGAAAACTATGGCAAATAGATATGAAGAGTGGTTTCTTACGCTAAGAGTTGGATCTGGAGATCTACATGAACCAACCAAAGAGATTTTAGAATGCAGTTGAAGCCATGAATCGGTACATGTAAAGTTCAAAGAAGCCTTATTCAGATGTGGTTCAACGAATCCTAAGATATGTCAAAGATACAATCGACTACGATCTTTTGTACAAAAGAAGCGTAAACAGCAATCTAGTTGGATATTGACCAGGATACCCGAAGATCAACTACAGGGTATATGTTCAAGTTTGGTTCGAGAATAATTTCTTGGTGCAACAAAAGACAACCAACAATATCATTGTAAAAACAAAAGCGGAGTACAAAGCAACAACCGCAGAACAACTCAAGAAGTATGTCATTGATACTCTTAATGAATGATTTGCAACAGAAAGCGGACTATCTGATACCACTTAATTGCAACAACCAGTCTATGGTTTGCCTAATAGAAAATCTAATGTTTCATGCTAAAACAAACCATGTGAAGGTGCACTACCATCTTATTAGAGAGAAAGTCTTGAAGGAAAAAATTGGATGATAAAGTGGCAAACTTACAAAAGGGTTGATACTCGCAAATAAATGTGTGAATGTTTCCCACAAAAGAGTTGTGTTCAACACTGACCGAGATAGAGCTAAGCTATAAGAGAACCTGATGGCTTCCAACCCATTATCCTAAAATGAGCTTAGGTGACTCAAGATAACCTAGAAAATAGCATAGGAGCACCTAGGCCTAATATCCATCTCTTACAACTAACACAATCTCCTGCTCTTGGAGACGAAGCTATTTGCTTAGCTTTACATCTGCCCCAAGGTATAATTTCTAATACATCTTGAGGCAAGCTTGGACATATCGAGTACGCCCTATACATAGCCCCAAGGTATAATTTCTAATACATCTTGAGGCAAGCTTGGACATATCGAGTACGCCCTATACATATATCATAAATATTTACTGAATGTGACATTGGGTATAGAATTATTTTTTAAGACTATAAATTTTAGATCGAGTAAATTTGTAAATGAATTATATATTTAGATATCATATGAGCCAATAATTGATCCGAATTTTTATAATCAATCTTCTCAATAGTGGTACTTTGTCTTAGTGACTGATTCATACAAACAACATGGTTGGCACAATTTTGGAACTGGTAAATTATTCATTTAGACAAAATATTTTTGTGTTTTTAGTTAAGATCTTTATGTAACGGAACACATTCGTGCGTGAATGGTCAAAGCTCTTCATGTATTTAGTATTACTAGCTTATGAATATAGTTTCAGCCCATTAAACGAAGCTACTTACTAAATATTTTTATATTCACTCGAGCTATTTTTATTTTTTTCGTTTGAATGAAAAACCGATTGATTTAATGAAATCTCAAGTTTTTAAATATTATAAAGTTTTGTTCCATCAATTATATTTTAAATGCTCTATTTTCTTTACTTGAGTTTCTACCGATTTTCAAAAGTCTATATCATTCTACAATTTTTTATATGCACTACTTGTAGGAGTGTACATCTAATCTGATAATTGTGGCCAACCCAACCCGAATTACAAGGGTTGGATTGGGTTAGATTAATATTTCGTGTTGGGTTGAATTCTTTTTCTTGAATCCGAATTAGCTTGATTTGATTTCGAGTTTATAGGACAAAAACCTCAGATTGACTTGAATCAAAAAAACGTTATAAAATACATTAAAAAAATTTAGCGTATTCATGTTTGGATTAGAGTGGTAACGTAGGCTTACTACCATTATTATTTTGTTTATGTTCTCCTCTTGTTTATTTTGTTTATTTTTTTTATTATTTTATTTAGTTTCTTTTATATTTTATATTTCTCTACTTCAATATTTCATACTAGAATAAATTAAAAAAAAAACAATTATTTATACGCTTTATATTATTTTAAAATACACTCTTATTAATAAATTAAAAAACAACCGTCAATAAATTTTGTTTTAAATTTAAGAATGAGTTTATAATAAGTTATTGACACAAAAGATAAAAAATTAGTTTTAATATATTTGAAATTTGGTAAAAACTAATAAAAAAAATTTATTATATCACAATTTATATATATTTTTTTTTAATTTTCTGATAATTTAGTATCCTCCCCTTTATAAGTAAATCTATTCTATAAAATTTTACAGTTTAAACTAATCATTTATTTTGTTTAGTTTAAGAACTTATTCTCAAGAATGTAACAATTTTACGTTGTTGTTGATAAATTTGTTTTTTTTAATGATTATACATTGATTTGTTTGTAAACTTTAAATATTTTTTAGTAAACATTGTATCCAATAATTATGGATGGTGGATAAATAAAACTTTTTAAAAACGGATCTAAAAATAAAAGGTTGAGTTGGGTTGTGAAAAATTTTGGGTTGGATTGCTTTAACTATCCAATGAACCCAAACTTTTGTTGAGTCAAAAAAATTCATCAACTCAATCCAACTCAGACCATGTAAAACCTATTTGTTGCAAACTTCTTCATATAATCGTTTTGCACATTGTATTTTTTTTTTTTTTTTCAAATTGATAGTTTATATCATATATAATTTGATATAAATATATATGGTAAACTATGTATATGGTATATGTGTTAAACTATATAATATAATTATTTACCACGTTTATAAACATTATTATTTATATGGACATGCAGTATATTATTGTAACGATCTTATTTTTCGGTTGAAATAGAGCTGCTACCATATGTATGATGTGACTTTTTCATGCGAAAAACATTAATTTTAAATAGTTCATAAATGATGTCATGAACTTACAGCTTAAAAATAAAACATTATACCTAATCTAATCTAAGACTATATAACAAGATGAAATGCAACTACGTTCACATCGGTTCTATGGTTTTCCTGCGTTGCCCATGTCATTCATACGATAGTATCTTGTCATTCATACAATGGTGTCTTGCCTTTACATGAAGCGTAAGACTAATATATAGCTTTAGCATTTTAAGAAATATAATGAGTAAGTGACCCACTATTAGGGTCGTGAAATGCAAGCACATAGAACATGGTGGTACCTATCATTTCATTCCTTTAGGCTGCTTTCCAGTCCGGGCTAAATTGGATGTATAGTAGTTCTCTACACACGACCCACACGTGCAAATGTGGACCCACCAAGCGGACTTGCACACCCCTAAGACTTGCTAGTCGAGCTAGCACGTGCTGACGAGCTGTTGTCGGACACCCAAAAGGAATAGTGGTCGTCGTATCATCATAGCGAACATAAATGTTATAATCAGTCTTGTAATGTACATTATAGTATTCATTGTAACAAGAAAATATCTCGATGCATGTGAACACTTAGTCATGCGTGAGGTTCTCATACTTTCCATCATAATCGACATTTGCAATGGTTGGACAGACGTTTAGGCTATGGTATGAAGAAATTGTACAGTAAACAGAAATGCCTTGTTCTTTTCTTTTTTCAATTTGAAGCAACTGACCAGGAACACGACTTATATCAGTGGTTGGTGTTTGTCACTTACATGAAAAATTATAAATTATATCTCTAACCATCTCGTTTGACTGCTCATTGTTTTAAAAATTTGTATTGTTTTGTGAATAAGAAGAAAAGGATCTCCATTCATCTTTCAATTGATCATCCAAATATATCATTTCATTGTCCATTCCTCTCCCCCACTCTGCATAATCTAACTACGTTTTGTTAAGGACAGAACTACCCAATATCTCCAAACCCCCCACAAGAAACCATCAACGTTGGATCGGCAACACCGCCTGCGGGGCGATGGGCATCAAGGGCCGCTGCTGCATACCAGCTGCTACTGGATGGTGAGTCGAAGCAACTGATGTCGACGAGAACGAGGAAACAGCCACACGCTCACACTGCGGGCACATAGTGAGAGTGGTAGGAGGGTTCATGTGCATATAGAGCTGCGGAGAAAGCTTGAGTGCCCTCAACTCTTGCACCTCCTTCTGTAGCCTTCTGTTTTCCTCTGTTAGATTCTCACAGCACCTCCTCAAGTACTCACAATCCACTTCTGTCTGCTTCAGCTTGGTCCTGCACATTAACCATTACCCGTAACGCCATCAAAAATTCAAATCCTTTCTTACTTGGTAAAGAAAACAGACAAAAATGGATGATGAAATATTATACAAGTTTTAAATTTAAGAATGATCACGTGGAGCACTTAAACAAATGGCAATGGCAGTTTTGGGGATATTCTCATTATCTGTAATGAAGAAAAAGAATATCATTGATGATGGACGCAACAATCTTCCTATGACAATTTTGACCTTCACACTTAAATGCAGTGGCAGAGCATTTATTAGTTATGAAAGCAACAACTCCTCCTGATATTACGATTCTACCCCTGGATACGGAATTAATTTGCTCACCTTGCTCTTCTGTTTTGAAACCACACCTCCACTTGTCTTGGTCTCAGATTCAGCCGTTTTGCAAGAGCCAGCTTTTGCTTCTGACGTTTAGAAATAAATAATTAATTAATTAAATAAATATTGACTAACTTAATAACCCTTTCGTTAAACTGGAGGTTAGGTCTTTTCATTACAACTGAACCGAAATATTGACTAAAACGCCCTTATTAAACCCAAATAATTACCGAAATTGCCACCAATCATTAACTCTACGTGAAGAGAAGAATCGTATGAAATGACCAGATTGCCACTTACTGGATTGAGCGTGTTGTGCTCTTTGAACGTCTCCTCAAGAACCAACGACTGTTCCTTTGATAACCTGAGCTTCTTTCTCGAGGCGTCGCCATCACCATCGCCGCCGTCTTCATCGTCGCTCCCTCGCGAGCACGAGGTTCTCTCGGCCTCCGCCTCATCTCCAACGGCTTCTCTCTCGCTCCTCTTTCCACTGATACTAGAAACCGTACTGTTCGGAGATGAAACGCCGTTCTCTTCCTCGCCATCCACCGCCGTCCTCAGCCTATTCACATCGATTCCCCTAAGAAACGACCTCGAATCGACGTTTCGATCTGAACAAACAAAATGATAACACAGTACACGACGATTCAGATACTTAATCGAAAAACGAACACCGTAAATTAACAAAATCCGCCTCAGAAACAACGATAATGTTTCAAAAATCACAGATCTAACAGAAAAAAACTCCAACAAAAAAAAAAACCAGAGTAAACCGCAATGAAACGAGAAGAACACAAAATCAAGAAATTACCAGAAACTTGAAACGCATCTTTCCAAGAGCTCCTACGGAGGTGATTAATCATGGAGTTGGAAGGCCTGTGGATGTAACTCGGCTGAGTCGTAACTCCAAACCCTAAACTCAAACTGAGACATAACTCGTCGTCGCTCCCGCCCATTTTGGAAGGAACAGAGAATCAAAAACACACTACAGAGAAGGAAACGCAATGATGAAAAATATATAGGAGAGAGAAGTGGAGGTGGAGTAGTGGTAGTAGTAATTAATTAGTGTTTGGATTCCGGGAAAGCAGAGAGAAAAGAAAATGGGTGGGAAAACGAGCAGGCGATGCGGCAGAGAGATGTCATAGCTTTTGCTGCTAATTTGCAGCGCGGATGGGACTATATATACAGGTAGAGGGAGGGAGAGAGACACGAGGGGTGTAGATTTAATCATCACTTATGACACACACACCCTATTGGCTCAATCATGATAAAATGGCTTTTTTTTTTTTTTTTTTTTTTTTCTCGCTCTCCTTAGGGTTTTTACTTTTAACCATGGTTAAGTCAAAATAAAAGTTTTACCGTGGTTAACTGTGTTTTAAACATAAGGTGAAAAAGCGGCTTTCCCGCTCGTTGACCGAGTACTTGCCACGCGCAATGAATTATCAGTTCATGATTGTGCTACTCAAAATCACGTGGAGATGGGGCCCACAGGCATTGAGGCAAATTGGTTATATGCAGAGGATTTTCAGATGACGGTGGGCCCACGTGATGGACCTCACGCGCGTGACGTGGGTAGCACGTGTGGAGTTTGTAAAATGAGGATGGCTTCTAATAAAATATATATTTAATCACAACATTTGTCTTCTGGACTCCAATTCCATTCTCAATTATTTTAAATTGTCAGTTTATGTCTAATAAATATAATTATATATATTTTTCCATTAAATTAATGAATATAATATTTTGAATAACTTTTTAATTAATTGATATTCTTTTAGTTTATTTGTGGTCAAAAGATTGGGATCGTCCCTCAAGAATCTGACTTATCTAATTTAAATTATTATAAAGTTTATTTTAACTTTAACATAATTATAAAAATTAAAAATATTTAAAGTTTGTAACTAAGTCAGTGATGCTTGTGAATATTTGATAATCGAGTTTTATTAAATTTTAATCATTAATGTAACATGTGCCGTAGATAAGTAGATTTTTTTAATAATTAAAAAAATAACAACGCAATAACTCAATCTAACTCTTTATTTTTAAGTTGACTTGTGAAATTTATTCAAATTAGATAAATTACACGTTTTTTTTTTCCACACACGAAAAGTGGTAGAGATACTTTAAAAAGTCAATGACTTATGAACACTTTATTTTATTTGTTAAAAAAGTAAACAAAATATTTGAAAAATAAAATAAAAATTAATAAATATGAGGGAAAATTGATTGTGGTAGTAATGTGATGAAAAAAAGTATGAAGGATTGGTGCGACTCATCATTTTCACAATCTTCAAATTAAATAATACCCCACAAATTCTTTTTATTTTTTTATACCCCATAATTAATGCATTTTTTTAAGGAATAAATTCAGCAAAGTTTTATATATTCATAACTGTTTATGACTTTCCACATGTTACATGTCTCATTTAATTAATGTTTATGAGTTTACGTATCAAATGATTGTGCCGGTTGACTTTTCCAAAGACACTTGATTTGCTACGACTACTGTTTAGCCAATTTAAAATATTTTAAGTTAAATTGGAGGTTTCATTATTAGATGGATTGAAACGCTCAACATATTCTAATATAATGTTGTGGACTCACATAAGTTGACTTGGATTTCAAGACACAGATTCGTACTTGCTTCAGTGATAAATTAGTGACTTCTTCTTAAGCTACTCAGTTTAGTGGTCATATTATTGACTTTGTTGGGTGAATTGAATTAAGTATGAAAGACACGTACGTTGTGACTTTGATGTTAAGTTATGGATCTTGTTGTGACTTCCATGTTGTATGATGCATAATACCTTTGTATGTCATATCATGCACACTATGTTAACAAGATTAATTCAGGATTATGAAATATTTTACACCACGTATGCACTCACGAAAGTTATGTTTATGCAAGAGCGAATGTACAACCTGCTTGACTTAAAGTTATAAAGATCTCATGCATTTTTTTAATATCACATGCATCGGGATATTTTCCTGCTATGATGACTGCATACGTTATGATATCTACGTATGTTATGATATTAAGCGGCCTTTTTTCTCTCCATGACTGATAATGTGAGTGTGCATTAATTGAAGGGTAGGTCCAGACTATGCTAATGGGTCCATGTGTACGTATGTGGGTCGTGTGTAGAGAAATACTACACATCCAATTTTTGTTCAGACTAAAAAGTAAAGCTCAAGACCATGAAATGTTTTTAAATGATAGGTATCACTGTGATTATTTATGTATGCATTTTCAACTACAATAATAAAGTTACTTACCGAGTATTTTTTAAAATAATCACGTCATAATAATAATAATAATAATAAATAAATAAATAAATAAATAAATAAATAAAGGTTATTTCACAAGCCTATTATCTAGAATGTGTGGACCAATTTGAAGAAAAGCTTCTAGAATCTAGATTACAATGGAAGGCTAATCTTTCCCATCAATCAAACCTTGGGAAACCGATTACCCTGGGCCCACCTTTATTTATTTATTTTTTTTCCTTTTTCTTTTTCCCAAAATTTGAAATCCTTCTTAAAAATATAAAAATATAAATAAATAAATAAATAAAAACGTCGCCATCTAGAACTATAAATTAATTTCTTTTTTTTTTACTCTCACATGTTTGAAAATAAAATTAACAACAATAATAAAAAAAATGGGGAGAAATTATATCATAAAATAATTAAATATATACTTTAGTTTCTAAAATTTATATAAGAAGCATTTATTTTATTTTAATTCTTAAATTTATTTCCTCTCATTTTTATTTAAGTAATATTTTATAGACCTCAAATATCAAATATTTACCAGTCACATTGAAACATTAAATGTTCTTGACTTTCATAATAATCTTAAAAGTAGGGTTGGATTAGGTTATAACTCTATTTTTCGCTGGATTAGGTTAACACAAATAAAAAATGTCAACCTATAGATCGTTTAAAATTTTCGGTTTAAAAAAAAACAAAAAAAAACTCAACACACAACCCAAACGGAAAAAATATCTAACAAATCTAATAGTTTAGGATGAATAGTTCAGGTTTGTGGAGTTATGGGGTCACATCGACACTCCCAATATTTGCGACTAAAATCATAAAACAGCATGATTTAAATTTTTAATTATAGATATAAGTTTATTTGTATTTTTTTTTTTAAATTTTGAAAGGGATATAAATTTAAGTTGTTGTTTGGTATATGGACAGGCTCCAATTAAAGCTTATAACAATTTTAAAATTTTAAAATTTGTATCAGAAATTGTCTTTTTCAAATAATTATAGCCCTAAGCATATGTCATTGTCACTGGTCAGGAATTACAAATTTAATTCATGGCAACTTCTAAAAAAAATATATTTTTAATTTTTCAATCACAAATAAAAACTATACAATTTGACCTACTTTTTTGCTTTCAACTGGTCCACGTGGACCAGTTTCCAATTCACACGTTATCGACTAATGAATATGAGATAGAATAATTAACACATTAAGGTTAGGAGCAGGGATGTTTATATGATTTGATAACCTGATTAATTCAGATTATTCAACCTAAACTATAAAGATCGAGTCGGGTTGAATTTTAGAAAAATTGAAGATTCAATTTAGTTTACCAGTTGATATTTTTTTTCTTATCGAATCAACTTGACCACCCAAAAAATAGGGTTATAATCCAATCCTACCTTAATTTTTAAAATATTAAGAATATTTAAGTTTGTACTAGTGTTTATAATGTATTGTGACCTGTAATATGTATTGTTGATAGGTCAGTAAAAAATCAAATAACTCAACCAAACCCAACTTGAAAATAGAGGGTTAGGTTGAGTTGAGAACTCTATTTGAATTGCTCAAATCCAAAATTTAGAGTTTGTTTAAAAGGTTTTTTTTAACCCAGTTAATATTAGCTACCAAATAATTGACACAAATGCATAAAAATAAATAAAAGATCAACAGTCTTATTAAACAAAAAATAAAAATAAAATAATAATAATAATAAATTGATTTATTTAAATTTAAAATATAAATAAATAATTTTCATAAAAATTTAGAATTTATATAGATTTAAAATTTTGTAAGGTAAAAAATTGACTTTTACCATGTTGGAAAGAGAAGATTAAAGTGGGCGGCGCGTGAGGGGAAAGTTGAAAGTCCAGTGGGGGAGAGGAGAGAGATAAGGTGGGGAAGGAGGAGTGGGGGTCACGTGCAGGAGGGGACAACACATGGTCCCATCATTGCACACGTGTGTGTTGACTTGTTTCTCCTTCTCCAGACAGTCAACAATCATTGGATACTCTTTCCCCACGCGCCTTCCCCCATCTCCAAATCATCTTTAATTATTATTTATTTAATATAAAAAAATCACAATTTCATCTCATTTCTTTTTAATAAATATTTTTCATAGAATAAACGAGAAAAAAAATTATTAAAATTTCTTTTTTCCCCCCAAATAATTATGGGATATTGCATATTTTTAAAAATTGACCCACGAAAAAAAAAGAGAAAAGAAAAAGGCGAAAATATATAATTTTAAAGTATTAATGGTTTTTTTTTTTTCTTTTGAAGAAAAAATTATTATAAAATTTAAAGTCGACACTTTTTTTGGTAGCATGAGATTCTAAAGCTTTAAGAAAAAAAAAAAAGAAACTAAAAAAGAAAATATACCAAAAATTGTCCAAACGAAGACAAAATGAAAATAAAAGGTTTGGCAGAACTTTAAAAATTAATTTATAAAATATTACTGAAAATTACATGAAAATTAATAAAAATAGTAAATTACAAGTTTATATTTTAACTTTTATGTCTATTTAATTTATGAATTTTAAAAAATATTTAACATGAACTTTTAATTTTTTTTATATATATAATATGTTTTTTAACTAAATGAATAGCAAATTTTGGAATGTAAAATTTTAAAAAATTTATAGATTAATTGGACATAAAATTGAAAATTGAAATTCAATTTTATATCTAATAAATTAATTAAAATTTTAAAACAATTAAATATGTAATATTTTTTAAAATTTAAGGCTCTATTAAATTAAATTTTTTAAAATTTGAAGAAATATTTAAAGTTTAGGGGAGGGATTAAACTTATATTTAAATGATACCAGAAAATAGCAGCGAGAATTTGGGCTATATCAGAAGAATTTGGGCCTCAATCAGAAAGTTTAGGCCCAGGATCAGGCCCATTTACAATGGTCCACACGGGTTCTAAATCGTTGACGGCGACGGCGACAGAATGGGGAAAAGAGAAAGGCGAAAGCAGGGAAAGAGAGATGGTGGAGAACGGAGGAAGCGACGGTGGTAGTAACGCCCATTGGTGGTGGGCCTTGGCCGGCGCAACGCAGCTTGGTTGGGGTATCGCCTCTTTTCGGCGAGGAGTTATCGGCGATTCTAGCCTCATGCCCTTTAAGGCCTTCGCCGTTGCTTCGCTTTTCGTCGGCGCTGCCTCCTCGTCCGCCATCGCTTCCTTAAAGGCCGCCGGCATCCACAAGGTTTACTTCACCTTCTTTCCTATTCTGCATCTAGTAGTTTCATTTCTTCTCCCTCCCTCCCCCTGATTTGGATTGCGTTAGAGGTTAATTGCGCAACTCTGATTAAGTTGGCTTTGAACTTGTGTCGTCCTCTGAAGAATTAACTCTCAAGCCAAATTTTATTCGTCGCATGTGGTGAATTTGGTTAATGTCTAGAAGGACATTTTGTTTAGTTTTTAACACTCAATTTGATCGAAACACTGAAACTGGAAACAATTGATCGAATCAGAATTGGCGTCCATTGATTAAGAAGAAAAATATTTTTGTAGGTTTTAGATTTTTAGGTTGTGTTGGATTCTTTGCAGCTGATATTAATAATCTTGCTGTTAATTTCGAGCATTTTCTCCCTTGGCTTGATATTGCTGTGAAATTCAGGTATATTCTTGATTGAATTTAGAAATTTTTTTACATGATTTGAGCATTGATGTCATGATAGAGTGAACTTATAAAAGAACTTAAGTAACGAGCATTGTTTTCATCCAATCTAATAATGGTTGCTGTTATTGGGTAGTGGAAGAGAAATTATTTTCAGATCAGTTTCAGTTCATTGCCTTTGTAGAAATTTTCTTACTGCGTTTGTAAATCACTATCAAAATGTGTTTAAGCAGTTTTCTGATTTCTTGTTGCTCTTATGGATGATCCGAATGAAGCCATTATTGTCATTCCTCACACAAAATCAGGGGCTTGATCTTGATTTGTGTAAGAAAAAGTATGTTTGTAGAAGAAATTCTTGCTGAAGTAAAGTGTATGAATACAAATTTGTGGGTTTGGTGTGTTGTGTTATATCAGGTTGAAGACGTGATGGAAGTAGGAGCTAATATCAGAAATGGTTTGGGGATTCGTCCAAGAACACGAGATGAATGAGTTTTTGTTTATACTGTTCATGAAATCTTGGATTTTGTGATTTAAAGTCTTGATCACGAGTCGAGTCGAGTCTTCGGCTCAGACTGCAATTCGGATGGTTAAAGATTCAAGAAGAGGCTCATTACTTTCTGTATCATCACTATAGTTGGGTATTTGTCTGAGTGTACTGAGTACTTGTGTATGTTCATAACCTTCCTTGAGTAATAATTTCTTCTTCATTTAGGAAACTTCCATCCTTCCTGGTGCTGATTTGTCAATCTTGTTTTTCCACTTTTTATTTTTCTTTCTTTTCCTGGTCATGCAAGTTAAATTTCTTGTAATGCATGAAAGATTTGAATGGGTTGCTTCATTATTTATATATTTAGTTACCTTTTCAATATATGTTTTGTTCTGATTTATTGACCATTAATTAGTTAAAGTTGGATATATTCAAAAGAGATACTAACCCACTATGTGATTTGAAAAATGTCTCCTTTCGAAAAAGAAAGGCCTTCGCGTTCCTAATTTGTCTTCCTTAGGTTGTGCGTTTCTTACTTGTCTCGCTCAGTGTTTGCAACAGCTGGAGAGGCAACTATAGAAGTGAAATCTATCGCCTCGCTACGAACTTCTCAAATATTTGATGGAATGACCCTAAGAGCTCACTTTCGGCTTTCTTCCTTGTTCTGGTTTAGGGAAGGATCTGATCTTTTTTATTAGAGTATATTGATGTCGAAATAGTCTTCGAAATAGGCGAAGAAGCTACAATAATTTTAGAATACTCAAATAGCATAATTGACACTGGAAAGAAAGAATATGAAATATATTTTTTATAATAATTATCTCAATAATACCAAAAATCCTCCTAATGTCTGATAATTTTTTTTTAACACGAATGCTACAAACTCTAACCATCATTGATAAAATATAATTACACCTGAAAAATTCTTACAAAATGCAATTCAAAATTGTATTTAAATATCATTTATAATAACCTTTTATTTGAATTATGTTTTTTTATTATGGTATCAAAGGCTTGGCTGATGTCCTAGTCAAACCTAGACTAAAGAATGTCAATATTGTACTCAAATATTTCAATTTTTATGGTACAGTAACGTCGATAAAAATATCTATAAAATGTCAAGTTCTCAGAGAAAATAAAGGAATAGACAAAGATGTATAATATTGTTATTTCCACGCATTGGATTAGAGGTGAACAAAACTTTCTAACTCAAACGAAAACGTTTATAACATACTCATGAACTTCGTAATTGTAGTGTAAAGATCTAAGGAGCTGAATAAAAAAGTAACATGAAAAAAGTACAAAAATGTAGGGCGGAACAGATGCGCTAAACAGCAGTGGTAGTAGCCGCCGACTTGTGTTGTTTCAAACCAAAAATGTTGTTGACTAGTTTGGGAGTGGCTTGGTGAAGATCCACAGGCATAGGAGCCATGAAGTTCACGATCTTTTCGTGGATATTGTATCTACAACAAGTATTCAAATCGAATCGAATCAATATTATCATACCAACAATCAAAATACCAACCCAAAATGATCAAACTCCCACCTTATCTTACGACTCTTCGACGCTCGCCGATCGACTATCTTCCTCTTCTTCGTTTGCATCTTTTTCAATGCATAAAACGCCGTCTCTGTTCACACATTCACCCCAACTATCAACATCCACACTTCTTATATAGTTCTTTTTCATGGTAATTCAATTTTATTTTAAAATTAAGCTCAAAGCATGTGTGACATGAGAATCCGTACCAGATGAATTTGGATCAATCGTCTCAAAGAATTCCTTCAATAATTGCTGATAGAATTCAGAGTCCTCCAGAAGTTCAGGATCTCCTCCTTCAGTTTGTGCTTCCTAACCACAGTGAAGTTAAGAATAAAGAAACATTAAAATTTCTGAGGCATATCGAAAGAAAGAAACATAAACAGACAGTATTACCTGCTCCTTGCTCTCGGCTTCGGTAAGAACCTGTCATCACCATGCAAAATAGCAATAAAAGCATTAGCATTGGCAGCATTAGGAGAAAGGGCACCGAATACTGTAGAATAACCAGTTGCTTGTTATTACCGTCCCAAATACGTGCACGGTTGATCTCCTTAGCTGCATCTGATTAAGCATCCTACTTGGATCTCTCATATATGAAGCTACTTGTTCACTAATATTCTGTTACCATCAACATAATAATTTAGTATTGTAATTTCTCACACAAAGCAAGCAAGCAAGCAAGGAAGGATACGTAGCATGCAGGACCTGACCTGATTAAAGGCCTGCAATTTTCCTTTAATAGCTGCAGCACCTGTTGTAACTTGTGTTTTCCTATGCCATTTGTCAATTGACTTGTCTCTGAAAGCTCCTATCCTGCAATATTACCAACGTGTATGTCTTTCTCAACATCCATTCCTTAGAAGCTACATAAATCCTCAGGTAATATTCATTTATAATCATCATTTAAAATCTTCATACACAGTCATGAAGAGAGTTGAAGGCAACCAGTTAAATAATTTCCGAGAAAGAAACACTTGAAAAAGTGAAGCTACTTTAGTGGGTTATAAAATGTAATAGTCCAAGCCCAACGCTAGTAGTTATTGTCCGCTTTGGCCCACTATGAATAGTCGTCAAGTTCACGGTTTAAAAATGCGTCTACTAGGGAGATGTTTCCACACCCATACAAGGAATGCTTGTTCCCCTCTCCAACCGATGTGAGATCTCACAATCCACCCCCCTTGGGATCCTAGCATCCTCGCTGGCACACCGCTTGGTGTCTGGCTCTGATACTATTTGTAACAGCCCACCCCCTTAGAGGCCAGCGTTCTCGCTCGCACACCGCTCGGTGTCTGGCTTTGATACCATTTGTAACAGCTCAAGCCCCCCGCTCGTAGATATTGTCCGCAATGGCCCATTACGTATTGCCGTCAGCCTCACAGTTTTAAAACGTGTCTACTAGGGAGAGGTTTCCACACCCATATAAGGAATGCTTGTTCCCCTCTTCAACCGATGTGGGATCTCACATTGACACAGACACATAAGAACGAAAGAATAAAACAAATGGCTCATGATGAAGAGCCCATTCGAAAGCAGTTTGTTTTCATTTAATATTCTGGTTTAAAAGATGAACTACAAAATCAAATAGCAAAGACCTGATAAATTAAATCATTCATCACTAAATACATTCCCGTCTCCCTTACTTCCATCTTTGGAAGTCTAACTATTCATATTTTCATCTTTACTTCAGTCTTATTTCAATGTTCCTCTACAATTGTTGGGGAGAGAGACGGCATGATTCAGTGAGGAAATTGAACAAAGAAGAACAAAAGCTTTTTGCTTAAGTCAGTCAAATATAACATCAAGTCTGCAACAGCGAAGACAAAAAGTACAGAGGTTGCTTCTCTGCCATATAAAAGCATATATCAACATATAATGCCCTATTTGTTCACAATTGTCTTAGACCACTGCACATCCTAATCCTTCAGCAAAATTGTTTGATTAATCTATACTGTCTAAAAAAATATGTAACTATAATTTTCAGAAAAGGTGAATATAAGTCGAGCATAATGGTGCTTTGTTCAGAGAAAGAGGAGCACCTTTGATACATATGAGCAACTTGGGACCAATCTTCATCATTATGATTTTGAGCATCTACGGTTTTGGAAGACTCCAAACGGTTAGCTGATACTCCAGGATGGCCTATAGAAGGAGGATTGAAGTGGCCAGAAAAAAAAAAGAAAAGCTCAGTCAATGTTAACTCATGCGCCACTATTAATGGTTCACACATGCAACAAACGCTTTTGTTATCACGAGTACAAAAAGAAAAAGCTCTGGAGGTATCTCACAGGTCCACAAGAAACACGGTTGTCTTAAATAATTTCAAGATGTAAAGATTTCTGGAAACAAATGGTGGCACTAGCACTAACAAACCATAAAAGTATAATAATAATGCCCAGCATAACTTCCAACAATAGATTAACTGTGTATAATTGACCCTAACAAGCCCACTGCCATAAGAATAATCTGAGCTCCTATTTAAGAAAGGATACACAGTAAGTGAACCCAACAATCCCATCAAAGTTAATGCCCACTTCTCCATCTCAGCAGGCTATGCATGATAAAATTTATGTAGTATACAAGATACAGAGATGAAAGTTTCCATACCATCGGTAGCTTGGACGATATGCTTATTATTTTCAAGTAAAGCCTGTCGTAAAAGAGAACCACCGAGTTAAATAAGAGATACCAGCCATGAGCATCATAGATAGAAGGTACAATGTTATATGAAAAATTACACCTCTTGTAGTTCCAATAAAGAATTTAAAGTATTCTTTGACGATGTGATCAAATCTGAATATGCCACCTCAACATCCTTATCTAATTTACAAAATGAAGACTTAACTGGCTCCTGCACAATCATAAACTATTTTGAACAAAACTTTCACTTGAAAATATAACAGAAACTAGATGTCAAGAATGATAGTTAGCTACCTTTGGCAATCTATTTGAGTTGGAGAATGCCTTTTGAAGCAAAAATCTAAGCTCAAGACTTTTGTCCCATAAAGCCTAAAACCAGAAAGGAAATATTGTGAGAACATTAAATAGTCCACCAAACTGTAAAATACAATAGAACTTCGTCAATTCTATTCCATTGCACATAAAATCAAACCTATTCAGTAAAACATGAAATCAAAGCATAGAAAAAGTGGCATACCCTTTGATTCTTCACTGCTTGGCCTTTAAGAAGATCTTCATCCTTATGTTGCTTCAAATTCTTCAAAATGTCTCTGATTCAAACAATAATTGGAGCGTACCAAAAATGAAAACGATGATAAAATTCAATAGAACTACACATCAAAAGTTGAGAATGCAAAAAAACAAACATTACTTGAAGTTATTACATGGCATATTTTGGTTATGCTCAAAATAACCAACAAAAGTAATTTTGGTCACTCTCAAACATGCCGGAAGATCCTAAGAATAAAGGAGACTAGAACTTTACAATGAACACAGGAAAATATTTAACTAATAGTTTCTGCTATAATTAATTTTGATGAAAAAGATGATTTACACAAGAAACTTGAAGTGTGGGCTTTAAAAAATCAATATCTATGCAATTTTGAAGTCTGAAAGAGAAATTAGAAGGGCTACAATTTACGCATTCGTTCATAATTTTCTCTAACATGCAGTGATTTATGAAGGGTAAAAGGAAGCAATGAAAAGAATTTAACAATTTCTTACTGCTCCTGGTGACGAAGATGCATATATTCTTTCTCAAGTTCCTCCATATCTGCATCTTTTTGGTCATCATTTTGCACACCACCTGCTTCTTCTTCGTCACTCCAATCTCCGTCCTCCTCTCCATCTTCCTCTTCTACTTCATCCTCCTCATCATCCTCCTCTACGTCTTCTTCATCTCCTGAATTTCCATCTTCGACGCTGAAGTATTCCTCTTCCTCAGTCTAGTCACAAAAGCTCAATTAAACAAGCTATAAATTTAAAGAAAACAAATTCCTCTTACCAAAACCATAACGACTTACCGAAAGTTCCAAATCATGCATGTCTTCAAAATCTTCAGACTCACTCTCATTTTCTTGTGATTTTTTCGACCTCTTTGATGCAGGCCCCATCTTCTGCTATGAAGTACAGAGGTCGTGAATTGTTGGACCAATTTAGTAAATCGTTAAACCTAAACAAACAAAGCGTATCAATAGGGCAGCTGAAAGAAGAGAACAAACGAAGAATCGCAGCACAAAGGGGATGAAGAAAGAGATAGCGGGCAGCAAAGATTCCAAACAAAAAGGGGAAAACCAGAGGAATGGGGTTTAACAGAGAGCGTCCGGAACGAATGGGAAGAAGGGTTTATTGGTAGCCGTCACGAGAAGGAGGCATGTGCAGTCAGTAAATTATAAATTCTTTTCTTTTTTTTTTTCAGATTAAATTATAACTTCTCCGAAAATAATAAAGATAAAAAAATTATATTATAATTCTAATTTTTAAGTTGAATTTTTGAAAAATAATTTTTTTTAGTTTGATAATTTGATCAACACGAAAATAAGGTTACAATCCAACTCATCTCTTACTTTTAAAGTTATTTAAAAAACTAAGAATATTCTATACTTGTAATCGTCCTTGTGAATATTTAATAGGTGTAATTTATAAAAATTTTGTTATTAATATAACATACATAGATGATGTGACCAAGAGAATTTACAAATTACTAGGTTAAGAAATAACATGAATAGCTATTTACTTGCTTGTTTGTGTTTGGGGCTTCGTTCATGTTCTTTCCAAGCTCAAAAGTCTCTAAATTTTTTTGGGTAGGTCCCTTCCTGTGTTAGCTTTTAAGAATGATTGGAACTTTTGCAAGAATCTGTACTTAAGGGTGTCAAGGTGTGGTCGGTGGTTCAGATGATATCCGTTGTACATTAAATTTTAGAAAGGGCCTAATATCATAGAATAATGATACAATTTGAAAGTCATAGGAGCATATTTAGGACATAAACCAATGTGAAGAGTGAAAATGATGAAAAAGAATCATAGATTACTTCTCTAACACGTTATGTACGAATGCATACATAACGTGTTGGTTTTTGGTCGTGTGTGTAACGACTGCTCATTGAATCACGAATTGCCACATGGACTCAAGGGTAAAAGCCTTACAACATTTCCATTTTATAAAAGGGAAGACATAAGAAAATTAAAGTTTCTAGATAAGTATTAAAATTTAAAATAGTTTTCAAAACATAATAAGATCTGGAGTCACATAAAAAATAAGTTCAAAATAGCACTGAGTCTTCCCAAAATAAACCTTAAAAAAATATTAAAACGACATAAAAAAAGAGGACTCGATCTAAGGGTCTCCTCTGCAGCCGCCGCACGACTCTGCATGTTCCTGCCATCGTTATCAATCTACTTAACACCTGAAAAATCGAAATAACATGGGATGAGTATAAAAATTCTCAGTAAACAACCTACTTGTAGGCTCTTGTCGGACTTAATCCTATTCTCGGAGCTGTCTCTAATAAAATCTATTGCAGTTTCAAGAGGAGACCCTAAGGATTCTCATTGACTTGGATTTTCCATACCTATTAACCTACTGAGCTCAAAATCAGAGGATTTCCCATAGTGGTGCTTGACATAAACTACCTGTTCTTGAGAATCAATAACTACTTGCCACTACACCCCATCGGGCTAGGTTAGTAAACTACCTATCTTACACCCCTATCGAGTATAGATCAGTAAAAGGCCATGACTCTCTCCACTAGGCATCCCTGACGTGGTACAATAGTAGTATACTCACTATGACCACCCATATCTACTATAGGTGACAACTAAAAATCGATAATTCATAATCTATGAAATTCATAATTCACGTTATTTAGCACATAGTTGTTGACTTTTTGGCCCTTGATCTCACTTTAATTAATTTCAATCAATTACTTGATTATTGTTTTGATGATAACAAACCTACTTTTCATTATTAACTATTTTCAGTATTTTGAAATGTCCACAAAGGTCGGGAATAACGATTTCAACGACTTTTCAATTACTTAAATCAAAGCTAAAACGAAGAAATTACAGTCGAGACAACATACCCAACGTGATGATATGACAGCAAAATCAAAATGATGGACAAATCAAAATATATCAAAGTATGAGATTTATAATTTTGGAAGAGTAACAAATGGTGGAGTTTTTCTTATTATTATATTTCTAAATAAAATTATTTTTACAAAATATAAATTTGAATCTAACCGTAATCGCATCAATTTTTACTATTATTATATTATATTATTATATTATTATATTTTAAAATTTTGAAATATATTATTATATTTTAAAATTTTGGTGGTTACTCACATCGTTTTTATTATTATTATATTATTATATTTATAATAAATTTTGAATTTTCATTTGATCCTTACTCACGTAATTTTTTATTATTATTATATTATATTAAAAATTTTAAATAAATGAATTTGAAAATTTTTCTTATTTATTTATTTTTAATCTCCACCTTCCATTATTCCTAACACAATCCAATGGTCAATATTAATTCCTACATTTTGTCACTTTTCCTCTTTATATAAACTCATCAACTTCGGAGCATTTTAAATACACAACTTCCATAAATTCTCCATTCCTCATTCCCCACATTTTAAATACACAACTTCCATAAATTCTCCAATCCTCATTTGTTCAAAGTCTCCATTGTTTGTTGCTCTCTCCAACATTACAAGTTTATTTGTCTTCATCTTATTCTTGAGAGGGATTATTATTGTATTGTGAGGAAACAGCTGTGAGTGTCCCAAATTGTAAATCTACTATTAAGTGATCTCACTATTAAGATTAAATGCAAGAATATGAGAATGTAATGATGGGACCTACCATCATAGATTATAACATGAAATATAGTTTAAAAGATCGATTGTGATGGTAGATTGTTTTTTTCAAGTGCAGTGGAGCTTGAGTGATCAACTTCAGTTTTGAGGAAGAATGTGCATAAATAAAGATTTCTTAAACAACATTATTGCCAAATTTTATAGATTATATTTCTAAATGGTATTCGATTATGATTGTTATGTTAATATGATTATGTTTATGCCGTGTGAGACACCATCATATACCATGTATTAAAAAGATGAATGAAATACCATGAATATATATGTATGTCTCATAAGAAATTTATGTCATGATAAGTATGAAACTAGTATTATGTGTATATCTCATTGAACTACATTTTTAACGTGGGACCTCATACTTGTAGTATGTAATGTGATTATGAATTACTTCTACAACAAATTATTATACGCTCCTTTCTTTTCCATTAGTTTCGACATTGTGAGCATGCTAGCCCATCATTAGGCCTAGGGGGTACGTTAAGGAGTCTATCTAGTTGGTTCATGTACACATGCTTGATCCGTGTGTAGAGAAGTACTATGTGTCCTGATTGTGATTTTCGACCGTGCAACATTATGATCTTGACATGCTCATGACAAGCCTTAAGGAGAATTTATGCCCTATTCACATTCTTTGACTGTCTTCGTGGCTTTGAGAACCTCTCCTTTGCCAACCTAACACAACTCGTGCAGAATCCAAGCTTGTTCGGCCACAGAGGCCATCTGTGCGTGCATGTACAATCGTTTGTGACTCTAGTTGACTTGCCCTTACACTAGGCCAAGTCATACGGCTCGACCTTGCCTCTACTCTAAGCCAATATCTCTCATGTGCAACCTCGCATCTCAATCATCATCTTGGTTCCCTATAGCATGGCCCATGCATTGTGATGTCATCCCATATCTTGGGACAACTCGACCCTCTTGGCTTGCTCAAACATGTTTACAAAACTAACCCATGTGTCGTTCATCTCATTGGGATATCTCGAACATCCTGTTGGCTTATTGGCCCCTGATCTCACATTAATTAATTTCAATGAATTAATTATTGATGTTTTGATGATAACAAACCTACTTTTAATTATTAACTATTTTCAGTTTTTTGAACTGTCCACAGTATAA
>NW_019272420.1:22230-34770 GCF_002738345.1 Cucurbita maxima | reverse complement strand
AGTATGGTAGCATAGAGTACATTCACCTTATGTAATGATAAGAAATGGTTATGTAATTATGAAATGAACAAAGATATGTATTGCACCAAAGATACATGCCCAGATTTTAATTGGGATAGCATGGTAATGCTAGGCTGCTCTCATCATCCATGGGAGGTTCGTTGGCAAACCCTACCCATAGGACAATTTGGTCACCCAAGGTTAGAGAAGTGATCCCCTATGCTTGTAAACTATTAAGATTACCCTTATAATCCTACGTCGCCTCTTTTGACGAATCTACTATGCAAGATAATCAAAATGAACTATCATTCACACAATCCTAGTTGGCCTAGGCCTGGCTCGACGATACTTGTACCAAAGTGTAAAAGGAAGTTGGAGTAACGGCCTAGATGCTACCTTTTCTTGCTTATTTGTGCCATCTTTCTATTCTATGACCATGGAAACTTGCTTTGCTTATGCAGTGAGGGATCGAATACCTACGTTGACGCACGTCCTCATAAAATTCTAATAATACAATACGGTGATTTCTAGAGAACATCTTGGAAAAGAGTATGGTTGGTTTCTTCCTTAGGGCCAGAGAGTCACCTATATTTGGGAGATGTGATTCTTCTTAGCCATCCTCTAGGCTATCTCATGTTTGGAGATGTGATTCTTCTTAGCCAGCCTCTAGGCTATCTCATGTTATCCCACACTCCCTTTTTAAGGAACAGGTTAACAACATAGTGGTCATATTCAAAAGACCGCGGAATAGAAGCTCAAACTACCCTAACTAGCATGTGCATAGCTCAATAGTATTAATATTGTAGTGGAAAGTGATAAGAATAACAGTGTTCCAAATGTTCCACCTAGACCTATTACACGATCCAAGGCAAAGAAGATTCAACAAACATTCATTCTTCATCTACAAAATTTGATCGGATCGGATCGGTTCAACCATCATTTGTAGAATTAGAAGCTGATACGATTGACGGTGGACAATTGAATACTTTAAAATGTCAACCATAAGGTTTGAACTTACACGAGTGAAGTCCAATAGATTTCAAATTTATTTCTCTAACCACTCAAACATATCAACGTTTGTTAAAAGATTTTATTGTTTTTTTCGTTTTCATTTTGCAATGGTTAAATGGTCGAAATTGACTTCGTCTTTTGTGGAGATTAAAAGGGATCGGGATTGAATCCCGACCACAAAAGTCTTTTGTCGGGAAACTATAAATACCCACAATATATTATGTATAAATCAGATCCGTGGATGAATGTAATTCAGATCTTATATTGAGATGTTTTCCTTAGAAATCCGAACATCATGTTTGTCATTTCTAAGTTTCAAGCAATTCTTGTGGTAGAATTGCACCCGAGCCATTCAATCAAGCCTTGATAAAGTTAGATTGTGGAGTGACTCAATTTAGAACGAGGTTTCCAAATTTTGCTTCTAGATCTTCGATCATAAGATGTAATCTAATTCTAGTCTTATCTCTTGGTTGATCCAAATTTCGTATAAGGAGGTGTTAATTACTTTGATTCAAGGGTTCTTGCTTCAACAAAAGCTTGGGTCGTTGGGCTGAGGATTAGGGTTGCCTTATCAATTTGGTATCAGAGCCTAAGCTTACATCTTTGTGGCCGACTCTAGAATTGATTTTATCTTTCATTTCTGTTATTGTTTATCTTTTCTTTAAATTTGTCCATTTATTTTCTTGCTGTCATGTTCTCCATTATTCATCAACTTTTCACTTTATTCTCATTTTCTTCCTAAAGATCACGTTGAGATCTTGAAAAAAAAAATCTGCTCATATTTGTTCTTACGATTGTGATTATAAACGATATTTATCATTTTTTTTAGATCATTTGCATGTTTATTTGAAGATCAAATAAACTTCAATTCACATCTTTTTCTTCATCCATCTAAATCTAGAACCATTGTGTTTGATATATTTTTTTTTTTCATAATCTACGCTTGAAGATGACTTCTAAATTTCCCGAATTCTGTAAAAATGAGAGTTAAATTGTTCTTAAAATCTTCACGTCCTTCCTTTTTGGACATTTTTTTCAGTGTGCAATTATATCCAAAAATATCTTCGTGTCCCTTATTTTTTTGTTCACGTCTTTTTTATTTTGTTGTTATTTAATAATTAACTTATCTTGATTTCCTTGAATAGCTTGTTACTATCAGAATTGCTTTACCGATATATTAGCCTACTTTTATCATAATTTAGTCACTTTCCCAAACAGCCTACCTTTGTGTGTATAAACACGAGTGTCCCTGAGTGTAAAATCAGTTAGTTGAGTGTGTGAGGTCCTAAACATATTCCACTATTGTTTGTACAATCATGAACCAAGGCAGAGAAAATGGAGGGGAGATCAATGAAGCTAAGTGGAGAGAAGTATAGGTCGGAACAATTACTCGTTTGAATCAAGTTATTAGTACATTGACAGACCGAATGGAGCGAATTGAAATAGCCTTAGGTAATCTTCAAAGGAAGGAAGTACTCTTGAATGAAGGAGTTGAAATGAAGAAGATGACAAGGTCACTCTTTTAGCGGGACATAGTCCTATGGGAGCGAGAGATGTCGATCTAGGGAGAGGAAGAGTCAGAAGAAGGGGTAGAGAAATTTTAGCACCAAAAAGAATTGAGAGGTAGTACCAGTATGAGAGAGAAAAAGAAAAAGGAGTCGAGGGAGTAAAGCTAAAAATTCCAACTTTCTTTAGGAGATCTGATCCAGTGGAGTATTTGCAATATGAGAGACAAATTGAGCATGTCTTCGATTGCAACAATTTCAGTGAAGAAAGAAAGTTGAAGCTTGCTATGGATGAACTTTGTGATTACGCCATTATATGGTGAACATCTTTGAAATCAGAGTGGAGGAGAAATTATGAAGAACCAATTGAAACTTGGGAGGAATTGAAGACATTAATGAAAAAAAGGTACATTCCTAAGCATTATTCTCGAGTACTCAAGCAAAAACTCTACTTTACAACAGGGATCCAAAAGTGTTGAAGAATATTACAAAGAAATGTAGACTCTTATGAATAGAGCATGTATTGATGAAGATGAAGAAGATACAATGACTAGATTTCTTGGTGGGTTAAACTGACAACTTGCTCATCAAGTGGATAGGCAAGCGTACTTTGATATGCAAGAATTGTTACACCTTGCTCAAAGGGCAAATAGCTTGGGAGAAGGAGAACTCCAAGAGGTATGGTATTTCAAAGTCTACTACTTTTAACACTTGGAAAAAGAATGCAAATATTGAAAAGATAGATTTCAAAGTTGGAGGTAAGTATGATCTTGACAAAAAGAACAAAGATGAGACCTCCAAGGGTAAAGAGAAAGCGGAGGAATATAAGAAGATTCGAGAAAGAAATAGAGACATCAAATGTTAGAAATGTCAAGAAATTGGTCATCTTAGTCGTGATTGTCCTAACAAGAGAGTCATGATCCTCAAGAATGGACAAGTAGTCATAGAGAGTGAGGAAAGTGACCATGATGAGCTAGTTGAAGAGAAATCCAGGAGAATGAGGAGGAACTAAAAGATGACCAATTTATGGCTTTATATAGCCTAAAAAATGAAACTATTAAAGGCATTCCAAGAGTTGTAACCTTCATACTTTATGATCATAATTTTCCATTAGGTAAATGTAACCTAAAGTAAATAAAATGTCTTAAAATACAATAACTCTAAATTACTCTAAATTGTAACCCACCCAAAATTTATAACAATCATACTTCATTCTTCTTCAATGTGACATGAATTAAAACATCTTTTGATAATTTTGACAATCTTTTCTTTACATCTTCGTTGAAGTATATTGTATGATTGATGTCTTTTGGTTCATATCACAAGGTGTTTAGTCAAGGGGACTCCTTGTAGTCTTGTAATTTATAGTGAAAGCTGCACCAATGTCGTAAGTACAATGCTGATCAAAAGGTTGCTAATTCCAACCCAACACCATCCTAAACCTTTAAAGCTTCAATGGCTCAATGACAATGAAACAATGAAGGTAACTTCTCAAGGTTTAATATCTTCTACTTTAGAAAAATATAAAGATGAAGCTCTTTGTGATGTTTTACCGATGCATGCAGGAGACATATTGCTTGGCCGACCATGGCAATTTGACAGGAGGGTTATGTATGATGGGTATTTGAATCAGTATTCTTTTGTAAAAGATGGTAGAAAAACCACTCTTGTACCTTTGAGTTCTACAAATGTATTTGCCGATCAATTAAAGTTAGAAGAAAAAAGAAAGAGTTTAAGGAAAAAGAGTTGAAAGAAAAACAAGAGTTGAGTGAAAAAATAGAGAAAAGTCAAAGAAAAAACCATAGTGAAAAAAAGGAAAGATTGTTTGGCAAGAGTTGGAGAGGTTAGAAGGGCAATATTCTCACAAAAAACCATCTTTATACTTGTGTAAAATAGACTTCATTTTAGGGGCAATAATTCATAATAGGCAAGCTTATATAGCCAACCCAACTGAGACTTAAGAAATTTGAAGGCAAGTAGAGAAGCTTATGGAGAAGGGCTATATACGAGAGAGTTTGAGTCCATGTTCTGTACCAGTCTTATTGGTGCCAAAGAAAGATGGAACGTGGCGCATGTGTGTGGATTGTAGAGCCATCAACAAAATCACGGTAAAGTATCGACATCCTATTCCTAGGCTAGACGATATGCTTGATGAATTGCATGGTTCATGTTTATTTACAAAGATTGACTTGAAATCTGGATATCATCAAATTAGAATGCATGTAGGAGACGAATGGAAAACCGCGTTCAAAACTAAGTTTGGATTGTATGAATGACTTGTTATGCCTTTTGGGTTAACTAATGCTCCTAGTACATTAATGCGCTTAATGAATCACGTTTTGAGAGAATATTTAGGAATTCATGTTGTTGTGTATTTTGACGATATTTTAATTTATTCAAAGAGCTTGCATGAGCATGTGGAACATGTTAAGTTAGTCTTGTGATAGATTGATAGAACGATAGTGTTAGGATACGTTCTGGTGATGATATGACTAAGGTACATTACGTAATGATATGTCTATGATAGGTATAAGAACGTTAAGGCTATGGTAAGTTAGAGAACAACATGACTATGAAGTCTTTACATTGTATCCTAGATTATTGTGCTTAAGTACGCAGTCATGTGAACGTGAATGTATGCTATGTATGCTGTTTAGTCTGATGTGATGTGTAATGCATGTAACGATATGTTGTTCTTGAATGGTTATGGCATGATTGTATGAAATGTTTGAATGTAAACAGCATGAATTGTATGACATGAAATACAGTAAACTGTTTGGAATCATAACCCCGATAGGAATATGTATGAAATGTCATTTATTTTCTTACTGTCATTTCGAACGTTTTTCATTATCCTTCTACTTTGTTCTTAGTGTCCTGTTAAATATCATATTTAGATCTTGAAAGAAAAAAAAAAAAATCTTATCATATTGTCCTTAATATATTCTTATCATTAGTCGATTTGCACGTTTATTTGAAGATCAAATAAATTTTTATTCTCATTTTTCTTTAAAACATATAAATCTGGAATTGTTGTGTTCGATCTTCACAACCATTCTCTTTGCAATTCATTTTTTTTTTTTCAGTGTGCAATTATATCCAAAATTATCTTTGTCCCTTATTTATTTGTTCATTTCTTGGTTTTATTTTGTTGTTACTACATAATTACCTTGTCTTGATTGTCTTGAATAGCTCGCTGCTATCAGAATTGCTTTATCCATATTATCTACCTTGATAAGAAATTATTAACTTTTCCAAATAGCCTACCTTTGTGTGTTAAACACGAGTGTTCCTGAGTGTAAAATCAGTAAGTTGAGTGTGTGAGGTCCTAAGCTTATAAAACTACTGTTTGTAAAATCATGAACCAAGACGAGAAAAATGGAGGGGAGATCAATGATCTAGTTGAAGAAGTCCAAAAGAATGAGAAGAAACTAGAAAATGGTATTCATTTGGCTTTTATTACAAGAAGACTTCTTAAAACTCATGATGTTGATGATCAAAGAGACAACCTATTTCACACGCGGTGTTTAGTCAAGGGGATTGCTTGTAGTCTTATCATTGATAGTGGAAGTTGCACCAATGTAGTAAGTACTATGTTGATCAAAAGGTTGCAAATTTCAACTCAAGATCATCCTAAATCTTACAAGCTCCAATGACTCAATGATAGTGGAACAATGAAGGTAATTTCCCAAGCTTTAATATCTTTTACTTTGGGAAAATATAAGGATGAAGTTCTTTGTGATGTGTTGCCAATGCATTCTGGAGACATATTGCTTGGTCGATCATGGCAATTTGACAGGAGGGTTATGTATGATGGCTATTTGAATAGGTATTCTTTTGTAAAAAATGTTAGAAAAACCATTCTTGTACCTTTGAGTTCTGCAAATGTATTTGTTGATCAATTAAAGTTGAGAAAAGAAAGAAAGAGTTTGAGGAAAAAGAGTTAAAAGAAAAATAAGAGTTGAGTGAAAATGTAGAGAAAAAAATAATGAATGAAAAAAGGGATGAAATTGAAGAAAAAAGAAAGAGAGAGAGTTATTTGGCTACAGTTGGAGAGGTGAGAAGACTTTCACAAAAATCGATCTTTGTACTTAAGTTGGAGAGGTGTTTTACAATCTCTTTTATAGGAATTTGAAGACATGTTTCAAGATAAAAAAATACCTCCCATTAGAGGTAATGAACATAAAATAGACTTCATTCCAATGACTGTCATTCCTTATAAGCAAGCTTATAGAGTCAATCCAACCGAGACAAAAGAAATTCAAAGGCAAGTGGAGGAGCTCATGGAGAAGGGCTATGTACGAGAAAGTTTGAGTCCATGTTCTATACAAGACTTATTGGTGCCAAAGAAAGATGAACCTTGGCGCATATGCATGGATAATAGAGTCATCAACAAAATCACGGTAAAGTGTCGACATCCTATTCCTAGGTTAGACGATATGCTTGATTTATTGCATGATTCGTGTCTATTTATAAAAATTATTTTGAAATCTAGATATCATCAAATTAGAATGCACGTAGGAGATGAATGGAAAACAACTCTCAATATTAAGTTTGGATTGTATGAATGGCTTGTTATGCCTTTTAGGTTAACTAATGCTCCTAGTACACCTATGCGTTAATATATAATGTTTTGAGAAAATATATGAGAAAACATGTTGTTGTTTATATTGATGATATTATAATTTATTTGAAGATTTTGCTTAAGCATGTGGAGTATGTTAAATTAGTTTTGATTACACATAGAAAAGAGAAATTTAATTTTAGTAAGGGTAGTTTTTGCATGGAAAAAGTTTACTCTATTGGCTTCATAGTTGGTAAAAGTAGAGTAGCTTTGGATAAAGACAAAGTTAAATTCATTATGGATTTGCCAACACCAAAAAGTGCACGTAAATTTCGGAGTTTTCATGAGTTAGCTAACCTCTATAAGAGATTTATAAATGATTTTAGAACCATAACTCAACTATTGAATGACTTAGTGAAAAAGAATGTTATTTTTAAATGGGGAGAAATACAAGAGAATGCATCCAATTTTCTTAGGAAGAAATTAAACAAACTATTATTTGTTTTTGCTAGCTTTGATAAAACTAATGAAATTGAATGTGAAGTATGTGGTTTGGGCAAAACTATTGAAATTGAATGTGAAGTATGTGGTTGGGGCAAAACTATTGAAATTGAATGTGAAGTAGGTGGTTTGGGCACAAGTGTTGTTTTAATTCAAGATGGAAATCACTTAATATATTTTAGTGAAAAACTAAATGGGCCAATATTGAAATATACTACCTATTATAAAGAATTATTTGCTTTAGTTCATATATTGCATGTGTGACAACACTACTTATGGCCTAGAGAATTTGTGATCCACTTTGATCATGAACACTTGAAGTATGTAAAGGGTCAAAGCAAACTGAACCGTAGACATGCAAAGTGGGTGGAATTTATTGAAACATTTTTGTATGTCATCAAGTATAAGCAAGGTAAGGATAATACAGTAGCTCATGTGTTATCTAAAAGGTATGATCTCTTTACTTCTCTTACTGCAAAAATTCTTGGAGTTGAGCATATTATTGAATTATATAGAGATGACCAAGACTTTAGAACTATTTATGCATCTTGTCTTGCAAAAAAAAAAAAAAAATGGTGGATGATTATTATGTGTTTCATAATTTTTTAATTACTAAGAGTATGCTTTGTATTTCTAAATGCTCCATGAAAGATTTGTTTTTTAGAGAAGCATATGGTGGTGCCTTAATGGGACATCTTAGAATTAATAAAGTTTATAAGACGTTGCATAAACACTTTTGTTGGCCGAAGATGAAGCATGTGGCAGATAGATTTATGGATAATGCAAAGCATGCTGCTGACTTATTCTTTAAGAAAGTAATTTATGGATTTACTACACTTCATTTGCTTCCTATTCCTACTAATTTCCTTCTAATATTTTTGTGAGTGAAGCATTTAGATTTGATCAAAACATTTCAAAAGGAGGTGACTGAAAGAAGGTGATGATTTTTTCTGATTCGAGGACGAATCCTTCTGAAGTGGGGGAAGATGATAAGAATCATGGTGTTCCATTTTTTCTGATTTGAGGACGAATCCTTCTAACGAGGGGGAAGATGATAAGAATCATGGTGTTCCATTTTTTCTGATTTGAGGACGAATCCTTCTAACGAGGGGGAAGATGATAAGAATCACGGTCTTACGCGCGAAGAGCTAAATTATTTAAAGTATGTTGCATTAACCATTCAAGCATATCAACATTTGTTAAAAAAACCTATGTTTAATTTCATAAATTATATAAAAGCCAAATGCTCAATTTGACTTAATCTTTGTGGAGATTAAAGGGGATCGAGAATAAATCCCGTCCACAAACCTATCGGGATTGAATTCCGGCTACAAACGTCTTTTGTCGGGAGACTATAAATACCAACATTATGTTAGGTAAAAAACAGATTGGTTGATGAATGTAATTCAGTTCTCAAATTGAGACGTTTCCCTTAGAAATCCGGGCATCATATTTGCCATTTCTAAGTATCAAGCAATTCTTGTGGTAGAATTGCACTCGAGCCATTCAATCAAGCCTTGATCAAGTTAGATTGTGGAGTGACTCAATTTAGAACAAGGTTCCAAATCTTGCTTCTAGATCTTCGATCGTAAGATGTAATCTAATTCTAGCCTTATCTCTTGGTTGATCCAAATTTCGCATAAGGAGATGTTAATTACTTTGATTCAAGGGTTCTTGCGAAAATAAAAGCTTGGATCGTTGGGCTGAGGATTAGGGTTTCCTTATCAGCTGTCGTGACGGTTACTAGTTTTAATGGGTCCCGACATAAGGGGCTCCCAGAGTATGCCCACCGGATAAGGAAAGTGGCCCAGCGATGTGCGAACTAGCTGGTGAGCCTATACTCGCACATATGGGCTGTGTGTAGAGTATATGGTACACATCCACAATTACCCATTAGGACAGCATCGTAGGAAAAACGAAACGAAACGAAACGAAAGATAGGTCCCATCATTTCATTGCATGTGATTGTTGCATTTAACCCCAATAGTAGGGTCACTTACTGAGTATTTCTTTAAATACTCAAGCCATGTGCTACTATATTTTTCAGGTTAAGGCAAGACATTCCTGTACGGCTGACGACGACATCGCAACTCGAGATCATGGCACATGCATAGGATAGTAGTATTTATTTTCTTAGACTTAGGCTAGAATATGATGTTTTAAACTTAAACGCTTATTTATCTTATTTCGAGTCTTTTGTTGTGTCGTTTTAAAAATGTTTTCGAAACACGAAAGTCCATGGCTGTGTTTTAAGTTAAAGGTTATGTTTTATGAAATTTAAATGAAGTATTCCGCATTCAATGTTTATGGTACGTATATAGTAGCGACCTTAAATTAAGTGGAAAATTTTGGGTTCAATGTTTATGGTCTTTCGCATTCAATGTTTCGTTCTTCATTATCTTTCTATTTTGTTCTTAGCATCCTCTTAAAGATCCTATTAAGATCTTGAAAAAAAAAAATTCCTTATCATATTTCTCTTAATAAATCCTTATTATTAGATCATTTCCACGTTTATTTGGAGATCAAATAAATTTTAATTCTCATTTTTCTCTAAAGCATAGAAATGTGCAATTGTTGTGTTAGATCTTCACAACCATTCTCTTTGGAATTCTTTTTTTCAGTGTGCAATTATATCCAAAAATATCTCTGTCTCTTATTTGTTTGTTCACTTCTTGTTTTATTTTGTTGTTATTTCATAATTAACTTATCTTGATTGCCTTGAATAGCTTGCTACTATCAGAATTACTTTACCCATATATTAGCCTACCTTGATCATAATTTAGTAACTTTCCCAAACAGCCTACCTTTGTGTGTATAAACACGAGTGTCCCTGAGTGTAAAATCAATGAGTTGAGTGTCTGAGGTCCTAAACATATTTCACTACTATTTGTACAATCATGAACCAAGACGAGGAAAATGGAGGGGAGATCAATGATCTAGTGAAGAAGTCTAGAAGAATGAGGAGGAATTAGAAGATTGGATTCATTTGGCACTTATAACAAATAGACTTGTTAAAACTCAAGTTATGGAGAATGATGTTGATGATCAAAGAGACAACTTGTTCCACATGCGGTGTTTAGTCAACTTCTTTGTGATGTGTTACCAATGCAAGTTGGAGATATATTTCTTGGCCGATCATGGCAATTTGATAGGAGGGTTATGTATGATGGCTATTTGAATAGGTATTCTTTTGTAAAAAATGGTAGAAAAACTATTCGTTTACCTTTGAGTTCTGCAAATGTATTTGCTGGTCAATTAAAGTTGGAGGAAAGAAAAACAAGAGTTGAGTGAAAAAATAGAGAAAAATCAAAGAGAAAAAAAGAAGAATGAAAAAAGGGATGAAATTGATGAAAAAAGGAAGAGAGAAAGAGTTATTTGGCTACAGTTGGAGATGTGAGAAGGTTTTCACAAAAATCAATTTTTGTACTTTTGTACAATGGAGGATTTTTGGTCTCTAACTATAACAACTTGGCTTTGCCGGGTGTTTTTCAATCTCTTTTACAGGCATTTGAAGAAATGTTTCAAGATAAAGAAATACCTCCCATTAGAGGTACTGAACATAAAATAGATTTCATTCCAAGAACTGTCATTCCTTATAAGCCAGCTTATCGAGTCAATTCAACCGAGACAAAATAAATTCAAAGGAAAGTGGAGGAGCTCATGGAGAAGGGCTATGTATGGGAAAGTTTGAGACCATGTTCTATACGAGACTTATTGGTGCCAAAGAAAGATGAAACTTGGTGCATATGCATGGATAATAAAGTCATCAACAAAATCATGGTAAAATATCGACATCCTATTCCTAGGTTAGACGATATGCTTGATTTATTGCATGATTCGTGTCTAGTTATAAAAATTATCTTGAAATATGGATATCATCAAATTAGAATGCTAGGAGATGAATGGAAAAAAACTCTCAATATTAAGTTTGGATTGTATGAATGGCTTGTTATGCTTTTTAGGTTAACTAATGCTCCTAGTACACCCATGCGCTTAATATATAATATTTTGAGAAAATATATGAAAACATGTTGTTGTTTATATTGATAATATTATAATTTATTTGAAGATTTTTTTTGAGCATGTTAAATTAGTTTTGATTACACAAAAAAGATAAATTTAATTTTAATAAGGCTAGTTTTTGCATGGAAAAAGTTCACTCTATTTGCTTCATAGTTGTTAAAAGTAGAGTAGCTTTAGATAGAGACAAAGTTAAATTAATTATGGATTTGTCAATACAAAAAAGTGCACGTAAATTTAGAAGTTTTCATGAGTTAGCTAACCTCTATAAGATATTTATAAATGATTTTAGAACCATAACTGAACTATTGAAATTGAATGTTGTTTTTAAATGGGGAGAAATGCAAGAGAATGCATCCAATTTTCTTAGGAAGAAATTAAGCAAACCATCCTTTGTTTTGGCTAGCTTTGATAAAACTATTGAAACTGAGTGTGATGTATGTGGTTTGGGCATAAATGTTGTTTTAATTCAAGATGGAGAGCACTTAATATATTTTAGTGAAAAACTAAATGGGCCAACATTGAAATATGCTACCTATGATAAAAAATTATTTGCTTTAGTTCATATATGGCATGTGTTGCAACACTACTTATGGCCTAGAGAATTGGTGATCCATTTTGATCATGAAAACTTAAAGTATGTGAAGGGTAAAAGCAAACTGAATCGAAGACATGCAAAGTGGGTGGAATTTATTGAAACATTTTTGTATGTCATCAAATATAAGCAAGGTAATATGGTAGCTGATCTAAAAGGTACGATCTCTTTACTTAGTGCAAAAATTCTTGGACTTGAGCATATTACCGAATTATATAAAGATGACCAAGATTTCAGAACTATTTATCCATCTTGTCTTGCAAAAAAAAACTATGGACGGTTATTATTTGTTTCATAAATTTTTTATGCTTTGTATTCCTAAATGCTCTATAAAAGATTTACTT
>NW_019272420.1:0-20774 GCF_002738345.1 Cucurbita maxima | reverse complement strand
TTGATCAAGTTAGATTGTGGAGTGACTCAATTTAGAACAAGGCTCCAAATCTTGCTTCTAGATCTTCGATCGTAAGAGGTAATCTAATTCTATCTTATCCCTTGGTTGATCCAAATTTCATATAAAGAGGTGTTAATTACTTTTATTCAAGGGTTCTTGCTAAAACAAAAGCTTGGATCGTTGGGCTGAGGATTAGAGTTGCCTTATCACCTAGTACAAGGTAAAATACCTTGGACCCAGCCTCCTATGACCATAATTCTAGATGACAAGCATGCCTTCGTGGAGAGCACGTAGTAGGCCTAGACAGTATAGAAAATGTCTTGGTACAAACCACATAAGTAGACCTAAGCAATATTGTTCATACAACCAAAGACGATCCCTATAGGAATTAAACACCCCTCAAGTAAACCATTACCTCAACTGAGTTTTGGTTAAGTTGGGAATTTGCGAGATAAAATCCACCAATAATGAGAATGAAGTGATGGAAGTCATGACCTCAAGGTTTGGTTGGAGTCTTCACGAACTAAGTTCAAGTTTATGGACTTCCAAAAGTGTGATGTGCCCTTTATGCCACTTATGAGATATGGAGTGTAGGATATTCCTATTGATGGATCACCTCAAGGATGACAAGTCGTTTTGGACCTAATGGATGACAATTCCTATTGATGGATCACCTCAAGGATGACATCACCTTAAAATTTCTAAGGTCCTCGTAAAAAGTTTGAAAGTTCAACTTAAAAAAATAAATCGGGAATTTAATACCTTGAGTGCTATACCATATGTAATTCATGAATTGCTTTCTCTATTTTATATTTTCTACCGGAAAGTATGCATATTTTATTGTCCATTTTATGAAAGAGTTTTAAAAATCAATCAAATATTTATTATTCTTGTGCTAGTAACTATTATCTATTCGAGGAATTTTGTTATTGAAAATCTAATAAATCTCTACAATTATCCCAAAATTAACCTTAAATTGTATTGCATAACCGAAATTAGTTAAATGATTAAGTTTTTAACCACCATAGCATGAATTTACATAGTTTCTTGCATGTAATATAAGTATGTATATTTATTCACATGTCCAACACAAATTGGTAGTTAAGCTAAAGGTTGATTAGGAAATGATAAAGAATATTGTCATTTTCTTTCTTTTCACGGTGGCTTTAGTGGTGGCTGAGGTTCCAAGGGTCGCGTTACCACCACCAGGACCTTCTAGATATTACATTCATGTGGTTAACGGGCTAAGCAAACTTGGGTTGCTTGTGCATTGTCAGTCTAAAGACGATGACTTGGGGTATCATCGTTTGCTTAATCATGGAGATGATTACCAATGGAACTTCAAGGTTAACTTTTGGGGAACAACCCTCTATTGGTGCAAATTAGAGACGCCACATGCATCTGTCTCTTTTGAAAGCTTTTGGCCTGAAACACAGCACTTATGGCTCCGTGATAGGTGCAAACATGGAACTGTAGGAACTTGTATTTGGACGGCTAAAGATGATGGAATTTACTTGAGAAACTTTCTTGCTAATGTTGATGAATTGATTCACAAGTGGATCTATAAAAGATAGAGAAGCTTTATTATCTCCTTTTGGTGGAATTATCCTTGAGGAACAAATGAAAAATAATGGGATAACACAAAAAGGTTGTTGTTTTGTTTTGTTTTGAAATGTATTTGATAATGAAGTGTATTGTTTTTCTCCAAAATTTTAAATTATGAAGAAAAAAAAATTTAATTTGTATATGAATACAAGTTTTCAAAATTGTAATATCATTTTTATATTAAAACTAAAAAATAATGAATTTTACTGACCAATCTTAGAGAAAGTTTAGAATAATAAAATCTAAAATAGATATTAAACGCTCATGTTACTGTAATCTTCACATCGATTTTAAAATAGGATGGTAGGCATAATCCTTAAATTTCCATATATCTTATTAAAAGTTTCACATATTATATTGTAGTTCCACAACCTTTTTTGATGTCCGATTTTCAAGAATTTAAATTTCTGACCAAAACTAAAATTATGAAAAAGCAAACGAAAAAAAAAATGAAAAGTAAAATAAAATAAAACATGAAAATTCGATAAAATATAAATTTAAATGAAGATAAATAACACAAAAATTTAATACAAAATAATATTTAATTACAAGAGGGTGCTGTTAAATGTTTTTATAAAGGCAAAAATGGTGTTGGGATATACAAACACAACTAGTGAGGCAAACACCTTATATCGTGTAAAAATATATTATTCGGTTAATAATGCAATCACACACAATATATGACTGTGACCTATCGATTAAACCATAGCATGACCTTAGATTTTTTTTTAATTCTTTGCAGAGTTGGATGCATGATACTTTTCTACACAGCCCACGTACGCATACATGGACCCATCAGACGAATTGTTATACGTGCTCTTTACGCTGGACTTTGTCGGGCACAACACAATACACGTCACTAGACCCTCATAAAAGAAAAAGTCTTCATGATAACATGTCGAACATAAATATCGAAGGTATGCATCCATACTAACATAACATAACGGGGAAGTATCCCAATACACATGACATACATACATGCACGAGGTCCCATAATTTTTATTCATAAGATAACATTTATTTCATTTCATTTCTCCTTCCATCCATTATATATTTCATGTATGTATCACGCATACATGGATAAACATCACATAATCCATCACATAACTTTACATGGAAAGATGTAACATTTCATACCTATCATATCATATCATATACCATCACAATATATCATATCATACCATATCGTACCATAACAAATTTCATATCATTTTCATATCATATCACAATGTGTGCGTATATATATATATATCGGTCGTTCAGGTGTCGTATCATAATTATATCATATCGTAAACACTTCATGGTCATATCGTAACCTAATTTATTACAGTCTTCACGTTCTTATACCTATCACAGTGATATCGTTTCATGAACGTACCTTAGTCATATCGTTACAGGAATGTATCTTAACGCTATCATTCTATCAATCTATCATAATCCTATCCCTTTCTACCCATAACCTAACCATATACTTTTATCAATTGATTGTGATCATATCGTTTTTATCAATCTCTCATATCCATAGCACTCTATACGTAACCTAACCTTAACATTTCATCAACATATCTTACTCCTATCATTACATTACGTTCAATGCATCCTTTTCGCATCCTATCTCAAACATATCATTGAACACATCGTACCATAAGTATTAACATACAATTCACATATTATAACATATAAATACCATATCATAAGCATATCGATTAATAAACAATTCACGCATATCAATATATATGACACATACAGAACCACAGGGCACGTGTCAACATCAAATATAATCATGCCGATAGTAAGGCCACTTACATGATTAGCTTAGGCTGGTGTCACCAATTTATCATTGAGAAAGTTCGATTTTGTCCTTTATATTCAAGTCAACCTTTATGAACCATGACATCAATTTCAATTTCAATTCTCTAAATTTTACAATGCTCTGTGTTAGACTTCATGTGAGCATTAGAGTCTCTATGAGCGGAGTCTTAGAGGGTTATATATATATATATATATATAATTCCATTTTAATTAAATATGTTATTTTTTATTATTACTTTTTTAGAGAAGATATTGTTACTAGAAAGAATTTGATGGAGTTTCTTGACATGATATTTCTTCGGTTTTATCTTTTAATGTTCACCAAATCCTTGATTTTTTCTCTATTAAATTTCCTCTTTTTCATCTACTCCCCTTTTTATTAATTTTAATTAGGTTCACCATTTACTCTATTAAATTTCATCTATGTATTTTTAAAATTAACCGTATTTATTTTAATTCTTTAAATTTTCGCTTTTTCTTTTAATCAATTCTTGCTCCCACATCTTGGCTTAAATTTTCTTACCCTATTTCTTTATTTTTTTCTTTTCTACTCTATTGTATTCTTTTCCATTAACTGTTTGACTTTACAATATCTCCTCTTTCTTTCTTCTTCTTCTATTTTTCTTTTATTTTTCTATTCTATTTTGTTAACAGTATTCTGGATTTCCATCCGTATTGCATTTTTCTTCTCGTATTTTTCTTTTATTTTTCTTTTGAATTTGGTTAACAGTATTCTGGATTTCCATTCGTATTTCATTTTGCTCGATCTGTGTTAATTAAGTGTCGCGAACTCGCATAGGTTTACTTGGATTTCAAAGGGAAAAATTGAACTAGCTCAAAGTACGATTTAGGGATTTCAACTTAGCTACCTTGGTAAGTTTCTTCACTACTGTTTTGGTTCGATGAATTGTTTGAAGCACGAGTGGCGGATGCCCTGTGGCCCTTGCTTGTGTCGTCCCTTGTGATTTCTATATTTGCATGTTATGTTATGACGTGTTGTTATGATGACAATGTTACGCTTTGTAATTTCATGTTTACTTATTATGCTATTGTGAATGTGACATATTATGAAAGTATGGTAGCATAAAGTACATTCACTTTAGATACATGCCCAGATTTTAATTGGGATAGCATGGTAAGTGCTAGGCTGCTGTCATCATCTATGGGAGGTTCGTTGGCGAACCCTACCCACATGACAATCTAGTCACCCAAGGTTAGGGAAGTGATCCCCTATGCTTGTCAACTACTATACCCTCATAATCCTACGTCCCCTCTTTTGACAGATCTACTATGCAAGATAATCAAAATGAACTATCGTTCACACAATCCTAATTGGCCTAGGCCTAGCTCGACAGTACTTGTAGCGAAGTGTAAAAGGAAGTTGAAGTAACGGCCTAGATGCTACCTTTTCGTACTTAATTTGTACCATCTTTCTATTCTTTGGCCATGGAAACTTGCTTTGCTTATGCAGTGAGGGATCGAATACCTAGGTTGAGGCACGTCTTTAAAAAATTCTAATCAGACAATACGGTGATTTCTAGTATGAACATCTTGGAAAAGAGGTTGGTTTCTTCCTTACGGCCAGAGAGTCACCTATATTTGGGGGATGTGATACTTCTACATTAGCCTTGGTCATTCTTTGGAGTCGTGGAGATATACTATTTTATTATGGGCCTCTATCATAATCATGGCTACAAAATATGCCTATCTGGGTTTTGCTCTTTTTTCGGTCTCGCTCTTGCTGCATTGTCTCTAGATTCCGTTCTGGCGCGCTATAAAGATAATTATGAACACCAACCACATATCTTTTCAAGAAAGATGAAACAAGAAACTACGCAAACGGGGGCAGCAGACAAAACGGAACTATCAGACGGAGGGGAAGGCGTCTACTGGCAGTAGGCCCGGGTAACGGGGGCAAGATACGATACAGAGAAAACAACATCACAAAACTAGCCCTAGCAATCAAAGGTGACAGAAGCCTTATTATCGTACCGCTTCAAGTAGTTCACTGTATCAGTGTCAATGAATAAGGTTGTTCGTAGGTGACAGTTCTAGAGATCGAATGGAATTGATAGCTTAAAGTCATAGTTCAAGCTGTGTGCTTGAACTGACCTTTCGGGAGGAACGGGGCGCAAGGTAGGCTTTTCTTTTTTCTTTTTTATCCACTCCAAGGCGGCTTTCGGAAGCAGCGAAGGTTATCAACAAGTCAAAATGAAAAATGAAAGGAATAACGAGTAGAGGGAATAGACCAAGCACTGATTCAATTCCAGCTGCTGATTTAACCAGTTCAGATGGTAGGCTGTGAACTTCGAAGAATCGACTACTAGCCACTATCTTATAGTCGAGAGCCCCTTGATGCTGAGAATGAGGAATAGACTGAAAGTATAAGAATATAATAAGGAGAGCCAATACGTGAGGTAAGAGGTACTTTGATTTGGATCAGTTCAAATTAATCCAATTCCCACAACCTATGTAGTTCCATTTCCAGCATATCCCTACCTTGTAGGCCACTCCAACAGGATAGCATACAACTTACATGGAAATATATGCCTTTCTAATTAGAACTTCACTTCAACAAGAAGGGCAGTAGAAAGCGAAGAGAACTTGACCTTGACAAAGAGCTAGAAAAAGATGTAAGGGATGGAACAACATTCGTTTTTTGCCCTAGAACCTGCTATCTCTAAGGCGTCCTAGTTTGCCTTTCCTTATAATCGGTTATCAAAAGCAAAAGGTCTATCGCGCCGCTTTCACTTTATCGAAGGAATTTGACCTCGTCTACCAATAGTAGTTTAGTAGTTGGGTTGGAGCTCTATTTCCACTCCCAGCCCCCTTTTAATGGGTGGATAAGGTGTGATATAAGGCAGAATAAGGACCATAGTGCGAGGCAATGCTAATTTTCTCTTTCTTAGAGGACCCCATCCTATAATTATAGTATAGCCCTTTTATAGGTGGTGCTTCGAAACAAAGAAATGGAATCACTTCAAGCTCTTATGCATGAGCTTCGAAAGTGTAGATGTGAGAGAGACCTTCCTTGCTGCTGCCTAGCCATACTGAAGCGAGATCTTTGTCTTTCCCCGCTATTTTCGCTATCCGACCTCTTTGCCTAATAAGAGACCCCCGAAAAGCCCAACAATTGATCACTTTTGTCGTCGGAAGAGATCAAAATTTCTCCATTCGTCACCTCTATCATACTAAGAAAGAAGGTTTAGTGAGATTTAGTATTCAATGAATGCATAGATAAAATCGTGTATTGGATCTGACAATCGGAAGGCATCTAGCCCATACCATTCTATGGGGTTCGAATCCTCTACTAATCAGGCTATCAATGTATTAATAAAGCGGAAGACAGATTGATATTGGATTTTCACTGCACTCTAGGAATGGTTGGTTTCGACATTTAACCCCTTAGCTCGGGTGCAGGAAAACTCCGTAGAGATCATTGTTGATCCATTTGTGAAAGCAGAACAAACACTCATTGCGAGCTTTGCTCTATTTGAGTCTAGTGCCATTCCTTTCCTAAAAAGAGGATTGATTCTGACTAACGAACGAACGAAGCCATTTAATGCTGAAATTTCCTTAAGGATTGCAGTGTAATAGCGACTAGCGGACCCACCCCCCCTCAAAATCATTATCCCTTGGAATTTCCATCTTCGAGTTCTTCTGGAAGACCTCAAGTCCCAGCTTCCCAGTCTTAGTGGAATTGGTGAAGTATTAAAAGAGGTAGTCAATTAGTTCAGACTTATTATTCCGTCAGTCACTTAGTACGTGTTCCTTTTAATCAATGGAAAATACAAGACAATAAAAAACATAGTTCTATTATGTTTACCTTACACTGACTTTGACTTTCAAGCCAAATCAAATATAAAAAAAGATTAATCTCAAAATGAGCTTAATCAGCAGACTTCCCAGCACCAACAGGAGCCTGCAAATTCAAGATCTATTATTCCTAATAATCTAACTCTTAGTTCATTAGGGGTCAAAATAAGAGTCCATCATAGCAAGCCTATGATGAGGAGTAAAGTCTTCTCTCCTCATACCCTTCCTTCCTGGAACTGATAGCATCTCCCCTCTGAATGAATTGCTGCTGGATTTGAGATCGGCATGAGTTGTTCATACAAGTTGCTCAGCTAAGCCCTTCACAGGTAATGCATCAACATCTTGTAGTCAATCTCATTCCACAATTCCTTCCTCCATTATTCTTAGGATATCTTTTTTTGGGACCAAATAAATCTCTATCTCAGAGATAGATAGAAGTTTTCATAATATCTATGAAATGATAGATTTGTTAAATATTAGATCTACGCCTATGTAGAAGATAATCGTGTGTCAGAAGAATTCTTTGATGCGGCGGAGCAATTGTCTTCAAGTGAAAAGGCATCATGGGTAGGCGGACAAGCGAGCATTCCTGTGTGATTGGGAATAGGTAATCGCAGTGAATCGGGCAATTCGTTACAAGATATCTGTATAATGACTACCTTTTCTTAAACCATACCGCTCCTCATTTTGATTCTGGTAAAGGGTGGGAATCAGTCCACGAATGAGTTCCTTCTTTAAAATCTCTCTGGTTTACACCAAGGCATAGTAGCTTGTTTATGTCTGATTAACCTCAAGGCGCCTTTTAGAGAAAACAGGGTGATCCCACATCCATATAACTCTATCTTCTTGCCCACTGCTCAAGGGCCTTATGGCTCTGATACACTCCCCCATTTCTTGCCGATCTTGATTTGCAGCTGTAGGGGGGACCATCTAGAATTATGAATTAGAAAATCTGTCTGCTACTTTTTCACTTTGACATTTTTGGGAAGACCAGACTCCCCTATGATCTACTCACCATACATACCTTTCCACTATAGAACCGGTAGGCAGCCAAGAGTCATACTAGAGAGATGTATTGGTTCCATTGCCAACATCATGTATAATATCTCTTATAGCCAACTCTCTCAACACCTGTCAAACTTTCCTACAAACCCAGCTACCATTATTTGGTGGGTTTAATACACCAACAAAATGCTCCTATTTTTTAGAAGCATTTTATGTATATCCTAAATAGATGCACCAATGAAGCACCTTCTTTTCATTTCAAATAAATAGTTAAAGGGCCAAGCTACATTCCCTTTGAACCATATCAGGACCTGACCATAAGAACCTTCTGTCTTCTTCTCAATTGTCTTCAAATCAAAACCTACACTGCCAGTATGAACACAGTACTCAAGTAAACACTTTCATGCTGAGGAGGGCACCCTGAACCTGTTGTACAACATATTATAGGGCTTTTACAGTCCATCTCTATACTCTAGCTTTGATTCTCTCAATTAGAGTAGAGGCAAACAATCACTAACTGAGAGGTTGGCAATCCCAGGTACTTCATTGGAATTTTATCCTCATTGAAGCCAATTAGATTTTCAATATTTCACTTTGCAGCCATCCGACAGAAAGATCTCCATAGTAGATTGGACTCTTGGATATGCAGTAAGAATAGAAAGATTTTGGAATTCTTTTAAGCATTGATTGACCACAGCAAATCCTTCTCACGAACTAGAGATTTAGCAATCAACTGAGTGGCTTTCGCTCCTTGGTTTATTGTCTATCGACACCTTTTTCTTTTGAATTCATTGATAGAGCTTTTGGAGCGGATGTAAAGCACTAGATTTTTCAACGAGTACCAAGAAGAAATTCATTCACCAGACTAAGAGAAGAAAACAGAAAAAAAAAGAGTCTTGGCTTAAGCCCAGCCGCCTCCGGGAATTCATCGGGAGGAAGAGCCCCAAGGGCGCCATATTCTAGGAGCCCAAACTATTGTGATTGAATAAATACTCCTACATCTGTTGCGGGTCGAGGACTACGAAACCTTTGACTTTATTACCTGACCGGAACGAAAGCTTAATGAGAGAGTGAGAGTTTACAGTTAAAGAAGAAAAGGAAAGACATGAAAGAAAGACAAGATGAAACAAAAGAAGAATGAGACTGAACAGGAAGGGCTGAAGAAGAAGAAAATGAAATATGAATTATCCTAAACCTATTTCTTCTTTCAATTCATGAAATCAGGGAGACGAAAGAAAGATTCATGATCCTGAACAGTGTTTGAAGGGAGAGAAAAGCCGAAAGATGAATGGAATGAGAGTCAATTCATGAGCTACTTCACCTTCACCGAAACCTATTTCTTCATCCTTCGCGGAACCTCTAAAACTCTACAACTCTGTCTCATTCATTGCTGAGCTCCTTCTTTCACCTTTTCCTTCTAGAACTTGACGGACGACCAAAAAGAAATTCATTCTATCTCTCCCTTATTTTTTTTTGATTAAAAATTCTATCTTCTGTCTATTTTTAGGGATAAAAGTCTATCTTCGGTCTATTTTTAGGGATAAAAATCTATCTTCGGTCTATTTTGAGGATTAAGAATCTATCTATACCTAATTTTTTTAATAAAAATTGATGCTTTACCCTATTGAAATAGTAAAGACTATCGATGAATTAGACGGATCCTTCCAAGACCATTAATTCATTTTGTCTATCTTCTGTCTTTTTTTTTTTGATTAAAAAGTTTATCTTTAGCCTATTTTTGGAATAAAAGAGTCCATTTTCCCTCAGTTCTCTCGGGAACTTAACTACACTTAAAAAACAAAAAAAAATCTTATCCTCTGTCTATTTTTTTTATTAAAAAGTCTATCTATACCTTATTTTTTGATTAAAATTGACTGAGGTAATTAGGAAGTCAAGACTCAACTCTCGATTCAACCTCAAGTCAAAGATCAAGACTCCTTACTTATTCATTCGACAGAATAGGACTATGACTGATTAACCTTCTTTCACTCTTTTACTCGACTGTAAAGACTCAAAAAAACAAGAATAATCCTATCCTTTATCTATTTTTTAGGATATTTTCCTATCCTCTGTCTATTTTTTGGGTATTTCCGTTCAAAATCGGCTAAATGGGACGGATTGAACTCTTTTTCCTGTAAAGACCATTTCTTTGAAAATTCTATCCTCTGTCTATTTTTTTGGCTATTTTTGGCTATAGGTAATTAAGAAAGATGAGAATCAAAGTCAAGCTCATGAGCTTATTCTTTATGGTCTCATTGCTCCGCTCCTCTCCCTCGCGGTCGAGTTGCTCCGCTCCTTCCCCGATATTACCTGACTGATCAGATTAGATTTCACTCATTTACTCTCTTGCCTGTAAGAAGCCAGAATGAGACTGAACTACTTCACGAACCTGATGGAATAGGGAGGGTAAACTGGATGGACTATTCTTCTTGAACGATATTCCCTTCCCTTCACTTTACGGGAGAGGAGAGTCAAATGAAAGATTCTTTCTCCTTCACCAGATTGAACTGTAAACAAGAAAGCAAGACAAGATTCATTCTCCGAGGAACCGATATTACCTTTCCTTCAGAGAGGAAATAAAAGAAAAAGAGAAAGCCGAAACCTTCAACCTTTTCCTATCCTTTAACTGTGTTTGAAGGGAAAGAAGGGAGACTCAAGCAAGACAACAAGACAAGATGAATTAGACTGATCCTGTAAAGACCATTTCTTAGAAAATTGATGCTTTACCCTATTTTTTGGGATAAAATCCCTATTTTTTCGTGTAAGAACCATTGATTATTAAATTGATGCTTTACCCTATTTTTCGGGCCATTTTAGAGGTAATTAGTTCGGAAAGAAGAAACTCAAGAAGAATTAGACTTGACAGTGTTTGAATAAATAGTCAAAGGAAGAAGACGAAGACAAGATGAATGAGACAGACTTGACAGTGTTTGAATAAATAGGGAGCCGAAAGAAAGATGCATTCTCCTTCTTTCACTCTGACGGACCATTAATTTGAGCTATCCTCTGTCTATTTTTTGGGCTATTTTCGACTGAGGTAATGTTAAAGGAAAGAGAGAGACTGAGAGTGAACCGGATTTCATTCATTCATTTACTCGACTACCTGTAAGAAAAGAAGAATCAACCTTTTCCTATTTCTTCTTGATCCTGACCCTTTGACGATATTACCTTCCCTTCTTTCACTCGGTAAATAGGCTTCTCTCCTGAACCTCGTAAACTATCAGTCTGCTTCGCTCCTTCCCCTCGTATTCCAGTATCTCGCTTTCTTTTCGTGTTGTTGCAATGCTAATGAGGTACTAGCTTTTCTACGGAATTCGTACATGAAAAAGTACAAGTTGTATCTGAAACTACATAAGAAGATAAAGCCCAAGGGGAAAGGCGAAACCGAAAACCTCCTAAACTTTGGAAGTCTGAATACGCGCTAAAAGCATTTCCAACTGAAATTGCGATAAGATAAGAAAGGAATTCATTGACTTCGAACAACAAAAAGGGGGTCAATGAGCACTAACTCTGACTTTTGTGTTTTGAAAGGAATGCTGCTGTAAAAAACGGAGGCGGAATTACAGTGAAGAAAAAGTCTCATGCAGGATAGCTGCCGCTAACAAAATTCACACAATTTGTTTATAGAAACAACACAGTACGGCTTTTTTCAGGCTCTCTCCTCTCTTCTATTACTTGTTTGAGTTCCCCTCTCTCCCATCCTCTTTTCAAGTCCCACTCTTTTCCCGGTTAAGAACGGCAGACCCTCCACAATAGAGCCCCCCGGGGTCAAAGAACATTTTCGTAAAGAGAAGCTCCGAAGGCAACCTATGCCCTCATTCCATTCTTTTTTATTGTAGTTTTCTTCTGGGCTTCATCCCGTCCGTTCCATTACATCTAGTGCGTGTCATACTTTGGGGTATAAGCCGTTAAAAAGGCTCTTCAACAACTCTCATCTTTGTATGTAGGTTGTTTAGGGGATCTGGCGTGGGTGGATAGTAGGTTCTATTCTTTCTATTTTCATCGAAACCGAAGCCATGCCACTTTTCAATATGATGAACCCCGACCCTATTCAAACTCGAGAATTTGGGTGACCGGTACCTCTACCTCTTGACCCATATCAACAACAAACGCAGGCATCCCCTTCTCCTTCAGAGGTTGTTCAATCATACCCACAGGACCTTCTCTGGGATTCACTCGAAAAAGAAGAAAGAAAGAGAAAAGGGAGGAGGAGGAGCGCGATCTCATGACCTCGAGACAGTTTCGCGCCACAGAGCGGAGCCTGGGGGAGTTCGACCACAAGGTCAAAATGAGAAAAGAGAGACCAACTCGTGAGGACTAGAAAGATTCCGGTGCACGAGCCAGAGGACGTGAGCCGCGCAATAGATATACTTTTTTTTGGTGGAACGGGTGGGGATCTGAAATTCCTCGCTCGTAAACAGGCCTCCATTGAAAATGAGAACTCCCGGTTCTGGATGGAATTGGAAAACCAGTTCCAACAACTATTTCCAACCGACAGAGGGTGAATGTAGGTTACGGCCAGACCGCTTGGTTCGAGGACCCGTTGGTCAAAGGAAAGGGGAGGTCCTGATGCCGGGACGGAGCCGTATGACAGGAGAGTGTATACTCTTGAACGTAGGGAGCGAGACCCTAAAAAAAGTGAAAGAAGCTATTCTATTCTGAGTGGTAAACTCTGAAAAGAAAGATGGAAAGAGGGGAGTTGGCTGATAAAGATGGACAGTGACGATTGCGTAATATCAATTTCTCGGCCTCGTCATCGAAAGCGGCTTCCAATTGCTCGGAAATTCTCAGCTATATGGGGGGCTTGGATGGTGAGCAAAAACAATTGATCAAGAAGTTGGTCAACTTTCGCATGAAAGAAGGTAAAAGAACGAGAGTTCGTGCTATTGTTTATCAAACTTTTCATCGCCCAGCTCAAACTGAACGCGATGTAATCAAACTGATGGTTGACGCCGTAGACAATATAAAGCCCATATGCGAAGTCGAAAAAGTAGGAGTAGCAGGTACTATTTATGATGTCCCTGGGATTGTAGCCAGGGATCGTCAACAAACCTTAGCTATTCGTTGGATCCTTGAAGCTGCTTTCAAACGACGTATAAGCTACAGGATAAGCTTAGAGAAATGTTCATTTGCTGAGATACTTGATGCTTACCGAAAGAGGGGAATTGCACGTCAGAAAAGGGAGAATCTTCATAGACTGGCTTCCACCAATCGAAGTTTCGCGCATTTCAGATGGTGGTAAAGTCAAGTGAGACCACATAAAGAGCTCTTCCTCATTCAGTCAGATTATTCAGTAAGATATGGTATGGTTTGACCCTTTTTCTTTTCATCTTCATATAGAAAGCCTTCCTTACTCATACTCCTCCCTTCATTCATTGAGTTGGAGGAATCCATAGGAGGCCCGCCCCCGTTATGCATTGCATGAAAGAACCTTTCTTTGTATGACTTCTCTTTTTTTTGCCTCAGGTCGAATGAATACGAAAGGGAGATCCATACAAAAATAGGCCATGAATGAAGAAGTAGTGGGCCTTTCACTCTCTTTCTAGTGACTCGGGGAGCTGATCTGAGAAATGCACTTCAAAGGGAGGGAAGCTAGGTTTCCCATGTTGGTATGGCCGGGCATAAAAGATTGTTAAGTTAGGTCAAAAATCAGAGGTAGAGAGAGAGAACAGAACGGAACCGATAGCCCCGAATTATGTCGGAAAAGGCAAGAGAAAGAAAAGTCAGGACTCTCTCCGCATACCTCTCATTTGGGCAAAAAAAAAGGCTGTGAAGGTTTGCACCTTTCCTCACTTGAGTAGAAAGCTTTGAAGAAAGGAGGATATCCTGAGCCAAGCACAAGCAGTAAGTAGGTCGATCAGAGTAATTCAGTTGGATCAAGAAAGAAGGCCGAAAGCCAGGCAGTCAAGCTCACGTTGTCGACACCTCTTGTCCTGAGTGATTTCTCGTATGTGTAAAGACGGGTAGTAGAGCGTCTCATCTCTTTCCTCAAAGTGGTGGATCGAACTTCGATCATGTCACGAGAGTGGATTTGGTTTCCTCGGTCATTCTGCGAACCTGACAGCTATCACTTACTAGTCAATGAAAGTGGGGTCAGTTTCAGTCTTCTTCGGAGCTTGAAAGTCAGTGTCATGTACTTGCTTATGGAATTATTGCTTCAAAGAATCATCCTCAAGAATTACAAGATTGGCTTCTTGCTTATCAAGGGCTCCGGCCTTTATCAAACCAAAAGAACAATCTAATGATTGACAGCTTGCATCAGTGTTTAAGCTTGTTCCCTGGAGTTTGATCCCCAAGAAAGAGGGAAATGGCTGTGATTCAATATGAAAAGGCCAGCACTCACTCTTCATCAAATATCGAGATGCATGTAATAATCAAGGTTTTGATTCCAGAGTCAGATTGGGGAGACAACTCCTTCAAGGCTTTGACTTACATTCCTCGGAAGACTTTCCCAGCAACAGAAGAAAAGATTGCGAGGTACTTCTACCGCATCAAAAAGGGACCTTCGAGCTCAGCTTTGTCATCTAGCTCGGGCTGTTCAAAAAGAAAAAGAGGTTACAACTAAGAAGAACCGAACCTGAGGGGGAGCCACATAAAAAGAGATTCGAAACAAAATGTGAGCTGCAGTCGAACTCGTTGCAAGAAAAGGTAGTTGAATGTGTTAGACGAAGAGAATATAGCACGTAGAAGCAACTAGAGTCGGCAGTTGGCTTAATGCTTGCCAGAGAGAGTTCTATAGCCCTTAGGATAAAGACATGAGCATAGGATTTCAGAGGAGCCCAAGGAGGTTTCACGATCCGATCTCTCACTTGAAGAAAGATAGCCTAGAGAAAAAGGATGCAATGATGATCAAGTTCTTTTTTCATTGTAACGCTAAGGTGGACAAGACCTTACAACTAGAAAAAGGGGGCAAAATCACAAGTTCTCTTTATCAAATTGGGATCTCCTTGATGATCCTCCTTTCATCACAGAGGGGCAGAAGATGAGTTGGGAGTTGAATCGAGATTACTCTCACTCGTCCTAACCTCTCATATGTTGTGGGGTCAATCTATGTTATGCTATCTCTGTAGAAGTGAAATTTGGATGAACTAAAAAAGATCCTCAGGTATAAAGACCCACCCTAAAAGGCATTATTCTTTTATCGGTAAGCAACAGATCCTTGCTTCGGGCAACTTAGGGCCTATTCAGATCCCCTACCTATGAAAGCTAAAGGAAGGTATTAATGCTGGCTTTCTCTCTGATAGAAAATCAACCATAGGCAAATTTCTTCCCTAAAAAAAAAAGAAAGGGGACTGATTCTTACCAACCAGAAGCAAGCATAGCGCATAGGATTCCACATCCGTATAAGAAGTGAAAAAATGATTCATTCGCACACCCCCCTCCCCTGAATTCAAAAAAAAGAAGATGAGGTTTTTGCTATGCCACCAGAATTGTGTAGTTAGAGTTATCCCCTTACACTGGGAGTGCTGCTCAAGCGCACAGGTCTGGATCTTAAATCGGATGATTTAGAGTTATCCCCTTACACTGGGAGTGCTGCTCAAGCGCACAGGTCTGGATCTTAAATCGGATGATTCATTCTCTTCTGGAAAAGGAACACTACAACATATGCCCACTAAAACCCACCACCCTTATACCGCGCCCATCCTTTTTGGCACAGGGACGCGAGAACCAATCCGAGTAATCTACAGGTTTTTTTTTATCCGCGCCCATCCTTTTTGGCACAGGGACGCGAGAACCAATCCGAGTAATCTACAGGTTTTTTTTTATCAAATCTACTTTTTTTGCTTCCTCTTTCATTTTCATTTCCAAATCAAGTCCCGGCTACGTGTTCTTTGGACCCTTTTCTTAGAAGTGGATTCGAACCACTGACACAAGGATTTTCAGTCCTTTGCTCTAACCAGCTGAGCTACCTGAACCACTTTCTTAAAGTCTGTTTTCTTCAAAGAATACGCACTACCTTACCACTTGACTAGTAAGGGAAAAGCCCTTTACTCAAAGAAATAGTTAGGGCTTGATTTGCTTGTTCGTCAAGCTTTCGAGTCTTGAAACTGCCGCCTAATCTCCCAACATGCTCAAAAACCGAGAGCCGCCCAGGGACTGGACAACCAGAGGGAGCTTGCTTCTCGAAAGAGGATAGGCCGGTCAAACAAAAACAAGGCGCAACGGGCTCTCCCTACGCTCCTAGTCACTAAGTTGTGTTATTCTNAACAAAAACAAGGCGCAACGGGCTCTCCCTACGCTCCTAGTCACTAAGTTGTGCTATTCTGTCCTCGGGGGGACTCCACCAAGAGGTTCTTTCTCTCACGCACGTAATTTCGCCCGCTACCGGTCCTAGATCAAAATGAATACCCTAGTGGTTTACCCGGCATCAGTGACAGTTGGAGCTTTGATTGTAAACCCACCCTGTCTTTACCTACCCACCGCCCTTGTCTTAACACGATGCTCCTACTTCCCTTCCTCTCAATTCAAGGAAGATTCCCAATACATCTACGATCAATTCAATTAAGCGAATCTTCTCACTAACTTCTCTTTCTTAGTAGACAGGGTAGAGAATGAATGTGCTTGGGAGTCCCTTACAACATTAGGAAAACAATTCAATCCCACGGTAGAAGAGAACAAGAAAAGCTCGTACCAACAAGGAACAATCCTTTTTTGGGGCGGAAGGACTCAGGCACGCAGCTCTTTATAGATTCGGAGCACGAACTTGTGTGGTGTCCATTCATTCAATTAACATCGGTACAGGGCACGGCGAGGCAGTCTCCCGCGCGCTCGGGACAAGATTGGTAAGCATACATACCTAGCTCAGCCATTAGAGTTAGAGTCCATTCACGGTTAATTTACCACCAACGAAGAATTGATCGTCCCTAGGATATGTAGATTCATTAGTGACCTTAGCTTGGTTCAAAAAGTCAGGTGTAGATTTGATAGTGACAAAGGCAAGGGCTGCGAGAATGACCGCGGAGAACAAGGCTCGAGAGACCTACTATTCCAACCCAGTGAAGGCGACGTCTCACTACTACCAGTACGAATTGCGTTGATTCCACCCCTCCACTACCAAATAAGGCAAGGTCTCATGGTGGCAAAGAAAAAGAAGAAGCGCTCTTGTTGCGCGGACCCCATAATAAAGAACACAAGAAGCTCAGTAGCAAGCCGTCTCATAGTCACCACTTGTCTGTCGTTTCAAGCTTTCAAAACAAGCAGAAAAACAATATACCGTTGTTCTATGCCCGGTTCAGCAGCTCGAAGTTTGTTTGCTAGAGGTACGATAAGACGGAGGGAGATCTACTGATAAGGCGGTTGAGCCCCTTGGTGACATTTCTTTTCTGTACCAAAACCATATGTCTCGGTTTGGGACCACAAGGCGAAGACAAAAGGAGGGCATTTCTCAGCGGAAGAGCGCTATACGTTCAACATTTATCAGCGACAGCGGAAAGAAGACCAATAAGGTGGGATCCGAAGGCTCAGTCCCTCAAAGCGTACGGGAAGGGTCGGCGTTGGCAGAAAGAGGCGAAGCCGAGAAAGAAGCGTGTACGGTACGGGTTTCGGTAGTGATCTACTTGATCTGGTAAGCTTAGGTTAGTGGAGTTGTAAGTTAATCTCGACAGGTTGAAAAGCTTCAAGCTTACAAAACAAGACCTAAGGAGTTTGTAGCCTTTGAGTTCTCCGCCGGTAATGGGAAGATGAGCTTCCCCATTGGAATGGTATCCGCTCGAGGAGCCTGTCCATGCCTGCTTATCCAGACCAAACAGCAACCTTTGGTCCTTCGGGCTGAGGCTCAAGGCGGGAATCAAGGGTATGGGTTCAAGGCTGCTCTACTTACTGGGAATGGGATCCGGCACATGACGAATGGGACCCCCATGGCATATGAGATGTGGATGATGGAGCTGCTTGCTGCTGGTCTTTTATACGCGGACGCAGAATCCATTTTGACCGTGGAAGCAGGTCGCTAATTCAAATGAGGAATGACATATGCAATTAACTAGACACCATATTAGAAAATGAATGGCCAATTTGGTGCTTTTGATGGCCCATCCCTTTCATAATCGCAGCGCAGAGCAACAAGCCACAAGAGAGGCATTGCTCGCTTCTCGCTTGCAAATAGAAACTCCATCTTCAGCCCTTATCCTGAGTAGAGGAGCAGTGCTTCCTGATTCAATTGCTTGATTCACTGGGCTGGGCTAAACCTTCGACACCAGCACTGGATTTGCACAAAGAGAAAGACAAGACCGTCTAAGGCGCAAAGCCCTTATTGTCCAATCCAAACCTCCCCTCCTGCCTATTCTGTAACAAAAGCATTCGATGCTTCTTGTACTTCTCGAAGGGTCAGCCCTGGGGTGGAACTCCCCTCACCCTCTACATTTTGCTGAGCTGCATGTGGTCCAGGTTAGGTAGGGAAGATGATGCCTCATCTGGGTTGCCATAATAATTATTAATCTACGAGCCACTCCACGAGAACTCACTGAGATGATGCCTCATCTGGGTTGCCATAATAATTATTAATCTACGAGCCACTCCACGAGAACTCACTGGATAGGTCGGATGGTGATGGAAGAGGAAGCCCCTTCCCTGTTCCCACACTCAAGACTAGCAGGAATAAGGGGGTCAAAACCATCATAGCTATGAGAGAATACACGTAGATGCGAATCCAAGAAACGAATAAAGAAATGCTAAATCACAACAATATATACATAAGAAGTACAAGTTGAAGGTCGTACTTCTCTTTCAAATGAAAAGAATAACGACGAAAGAGAAAGATGCAGCTGAGAATAATTATTCCAAACATCATTCTCTTCGGTCGTCTTTGGCCTTGTTACAAAATGGGCGAGGGCTGGCCTAAGGTATACATTGGATAGTGGCTTACAGAACGGATCCCCGGATGGATAAAAGGTGGATATAAAGGATCTGACTGAATCATGGCCACATTAGAAAGCATGTAATGTGGGTTAAGAGGTAGCCAGGTTAGAAGAATAGAAAGAATTTGACCTTTGAAAAACTCTTATTTAGTGAAAGTAGGAGCTATTGCGGCCCTCGTGAAAGAAGTCCAGTCCGTTAGATTTGCATGTGCCTTTTCAGTCGAATCCCTAACTAAATGATGATAATTCCTCTCCCTGCTATCCTCGTAAAAGGTTCCGGAGCTTCTCTTTCTTTCATTTTCTTCTTCTTCCTTCTTATTAGATAAAGGGTAAAGGACAGGTTCAGGAGTGAGCAAATCTTTCTTTCATTTTCTTCGTTTACAGTTCAAGAAGGGAAGGAAGCTGTGAGACCGACAATGAATAGGTGAAGGAGGGAAGCCGATAGGTTCAGGAATGAATTGACTCTGTCTTCGTCTTCCCCTTTTCCGATTTCTTCTTATTCACCTCGGTCAAAAGGTTCTGGAGCTCAGAGGGAAAGGAATTCTCATCATTTTATTAAGGAGAAGAATCAGAGGAGAGGAGCGAAGCCGAGGGGAAGGAGTTTCCATTTACGCTTGGTCAGTCTATTTGTTTTTCGCCGCTTTACCGAGTGAAAGAATAAAGAGGAGCGAAGCAAGCAGTGAGACAAGGAACCGGGGACATGAGAGTTTCTTCTCATCCAGCCGCTTTACTTACCTTGTTCAATCAGTTGAAGGAGCGAAGCCGAGGTTCAGGTTTTCGCTTTCTTCTTCTTTTCTTACAGTTCAATCTGGTGAATGAGTGAAGGATAATTCTTGTTGAGTCTTTCCTTCCAGTTCAGTCTCATTAATCTTTCGTTTCTTTCGTCTTTCCTTCCTCATTACCTCGTTCAATCTGGTTCAGGTTTTTGGTTGAGTCTTAGTTTACAGTTCAATCAGGGAAGGGACATATCGGTGAATGAGCTTGTCTTGCTTTGTTTGAAGAAATAGGGACAAGGAGAGTCAAAGGTTAAGGTAATAATAGAGTCCGATCAGGTCATAGAGGTTCATGAGCTTCTCTTTCTGTAAAGTCGAATGAATCTTGTCTTGCTTTCGTCTTTCTCTTTTTCAATGAAGTAAATTCCTTTGACGTTTCCGCCTTCATTTTGTCCTGCAGAAGATTTGTCCAAAAGCTCCTTCTTCTTTCGCTCCAGTTCCCGATTTGCTTCTGCTAGTGTGACAACTGCGGTATCTTGGTAATTGACCTCCTGCCCCAATTGGTTCCTTAATGCCTCAAAAAAGAGTTAGAATTGAATCTAAAGAGACTGCCTTTAACCTTTCATCATCTATTTGGATTGAAAGAGCGAGCCCTTCATTCAAAGTCTCACTTATTATCTAAGAAAAGGAGCTCTTAGCATGACTTTTGACCGTTGAATGTGGTCGAACATTAGGCTTGGATTAACCCATCTCTTCAATGGAAGTCCTAACTAAAGACTAAAGAAAGAGCAATCTGCTGCGCTAGTGAGACTGATCGGGAAGTACTTGACGCTCGTTGAGACCTGTGCTTTGTCATTTTCATTCTCTACTTCTGCACTGGGACTTTCTTCTATTCTAGGTTAAAGCCCCTTATATACTAACGGTATCAAACCGGGAAGTCCTCTTTCAGTCAATTATTCAGATAGATAGC
>NW_019272419.1:34818-35089 GCF_002738345.1 Cucurbita maxima | reverse complement strand
ATTTGTGTAAATGAGTGTGAATAGAGTGGCTTAAAATTCCTAGAGTGCATACTCGTGAGAGAGTGTTGTGCGGTCCTTCGTATTTCCATAGCTTAGTTTTTGCAGCAAAGTTTCACAAATTAGATTCCAGGGCGAATCCTCGTGAAGGAGTGGAGAATGGTATGAAGCAAGAGACATCAGTCATACAATATGCTTTCAATGAAGATTTGAAGAAAGTATTGTTGAAATTATCAAAAGACATTTCAGCTCGTGCCACGTTGAAGAGGAATGA
>NW_019272419.1:0-34392 GCF_002738345.1 Cucurbita maxima | reverse complement strand
AGATTCGAGGGCGAATCCTCTTGAAGGAGTGGAGAATGGTATGATCCAAGAGACATCAGTCATACAATATGCTTTCAATGAAGATTTGAATAAAGTATTGTTGAAATTATCAAAAGACATTTCAGCTCGTGCCACGTTGAAGAGGAATGAAGTTTGATTTTTGTTAATTTTTTATCTTTTCAGTTTTTAATCGACCCCAGAGTTCAAAATTCAATCTTTGCTCTATTTAAAATTTTGAGGGTGAGAATGAGAGGTTCATTTGTGTAAATGAGTGTGAATAGAGTGGCTTAAAATTCCTAGAGTGCATACTCGTGAGAGAGTGTTGTGCGGTCCTTCGTATTTCCATAGCTTAGTTTTTGCAGCAAAGTTTCACAAATTAGATTCGAGGGCGAATCCTCTTGAAGGAGTGGAGAATGGTATGAAGCAAGAGACATCAGTCATACAATATGCTTTCAATGAAGATTTGAAGAAAGTATTGTTGAAATTATCAAAAGACATTTCAGCTCGTGCCACGTTGAAGAGGAATGAAGTTTGATTTTTGTTCATTTTTTATCTTTTCAGTTTTTAATCGACCCCAGAGTTCAAAATTCAATCTTTGCTCTATTTAAAATTTTGAGAGGTGAGAATGAGAGCTTCATTTGTGTAAATGAGTGTGAATAGAGTGTCTTAAAATTCCTAGAGTGCATACTCGTGAGAGAGTGTTGTGCGGTCCTTCGTATTTCCATAGCTTAGTTTTTGTTGCAAAGTTTCACAAATTAGATTCCAGGGCGAATCCTCTTGAAGGAGTGGAGAATGGTATGAACCAAGACACATCAGTCATACAATATGCTTTCAATGAAGATTTGAAGAAAGTATTGTTGAAATTATCAAAAGACAGTTCAGCTCGTGCCACGTTGAAGAGGAATGAAGTTTGATTTTATTTCAAAATTTTTATCTTTTCATATTTTAATCGACCCCAGAGTTCAAAATTTCATCTTTGCTCTATTTAAAATTTTGAGAGGTGTGAATGAGAGCTTCATTTGTGTAAATGAGTGTGAAAAGAGTGGCTTAAAATTCCTAGAGTGCATACTCGTGAGAGAGTGTTGTGCGGTCCTTCGTATTTCCATAGCTTAGTTTTTGCAGCAAAGTCTCACAAATTAGATTCGAGGGCGAATCCTCTTGAAGGAGTGGAGAATGGTATGAACCAAGAGACATCAGTCATACAATATGCTTTCAATGAAGATTTGAAGAAAGTATTGTTGAAATTATCGAGTGACATTTCAGCTTGTGCCACGTTGAAGAGGAATGAAGTTTGATTTTTGTTCATTTTTATCTTTTCAGTTTTTAATCGACCCCAGAGTTCAAAATTCCATCTTTGCTCTATTTAAAATTTTGAGAGGTGTGAATGAGAGCTTCATTTGTGTAAATGAGTGTGAAAAGAGTGGCTTAAAATTCCTAGAGTGCATACTCGTGAGAGAGTGTTGTGCGGTCCTTCGTATTTCCATAGCTTAGTTTTTGCAGCAAAGTCTCACAAATTAGATTCGAGGGCGAATCCTCTTGAAGGAGTGGAGAATGGTATGAACCAAGAGACATCAGTCATACAATATGCTTTCAATGAAGATTTGAAGAAAGTATTGTTGAAATTATCAAAAGACAGTTCAGCTCGTGCCACATTGAAGAGAAATGAAGTTTGATTTTTGTTTATTTTTATCTTTTTAGTTTATAATCGACCCCAGAGTTCAAAATTCCATCTTTGCTCTATTTAAAATTTTGAGAGGTGAGAATGAGAGCTTCATTTGTGTAAATGAGTGTGAAAAGAGTGGCTTAAAATTCCTAGAGTGCATACTCGTGAGAGAGTGTTGTGCGGTCCTTCGTATTTCCATAGCTTAGTTTTTGCCGCAAAGTCTCACAAATTAGATTCGAGGGCGAATCCTCTTGAAGGAGTGGAGAATGGTATGAACCAAGAGACATCAGTCATACAATATGCTTTCAATGAAGATTTGAAGAAAGTATTGTTGAAATTATCGAAAGACATTTCAGCTCGTGCCACGTTGAAGAGGAATGAAGTTTGATTTTTGTTCATTTTTATCTTTTCAGTTTTTAATCGACCCCAGAGTTCAAAATTCCATCTTTGCTCTATTTAAAATTTTGAGAGGTGAGAATGAGAGCTTCATTTGTGTAAATGAGTGTGAAAAGAGTGGCTTAAAATTCCTAGAGTGCATACTCGTGAGAGAGTGTTGTGCAGTCCTTCGTATTTCCATAGCTTAGTTTTTGCCGCAAAGTCTCACAAATTAGATTCGAGGGCGAATCCTCTTGAAGGAGTGGAGAATGGTATGAACCAAGAGACATCAGTCATACAATATGCTTTCAATGAAGATTTGAAGAAAGTATTGTTGAAATTATCGAAAGACATTTCAGCTCGTGCCACGTTGAAGAGGAATGAAGTTTGATTTTCGTTCATTTTTATCTTTTCAGTTTTTAATCGACCCCAGAGTTCAAAATTCCATCTTTGCTCTATTCAAAATTTTGAGAGGTGAGAATGGGAGCTTCATTTGTGTAAATGAGTGTGAAAAGAGTGGCTTAAAATTCCTAGAGTGCATACTCGTGAGAGAGTGTTGTGCGGTCCTTCGTATTTCCATAGCTTAGTTTTTGCCGCAAAGTCTCACAAATTAGATTCGAGGGCGAATCCTCTTGAAGGAGTGGAGAATGGTATGAACCAAGAGACATCAGTCATACAATATGCTTTCAATGAAGATTTGAAGAAAGTATTATTGAAATTATCGAGTGACATTTCAGCTCGTGCCACGTTGAAGAGGAATGAAGTTTGATTTTTGTTCATTTTTATCTTTTCAGTTTTTAATCGACCCAGAGTTCAAAATTCCATCTTTGCTCTATTTAAAATTTTGAGAGGTGAGAATGAGAGCTTCATTTGTGTAAATGAGTGTGAATAGAGTGGCTTAAAATTCCTAGAGTGCATACTCGTGAGAGAGTGTTGTGCGGTCCTTCGTATTTCCATAGCTTAGTTTTTTCCGCAAAGTCTAACAAATTAGATTCGAGGGCGAATCCTCTTGAAGGAGTGGAGAATGGTATGAACCAAGAGACATCAGTCATACAATATGCTTTCAATGAAGATTTGAAGAAAGTATTGTTGAAATTATCGAAAGACAGTTCAGCTCGTGCCACGTTGAAGAGAAATGAAGTTTGATTTTTGTTCATTTTTATCTTTTCAGTTTTTAATCGACCCCAGGTTCAAAATTCCATCTTTGCTCTATTTAAAATTTTGAGAGGTGAGAATGAGAGCTTCATTTGTGTAAATGAGTGTGAAAAGAGTGGCTTAAAATTCCTAGAGTGCATACTCGTGAGAGAGTGTTGTGCGGTCCTTCGTATTTCCATAGCTTAGTTTTTGCCGCAAAGTCTCACAAATTAGATTCGAGGGCGAATCCTCTTAACCGAGTGGAGAATGGTATGAACCAAGAGACATCAGTCATACAATATGCTTTCAATGAAGATTTGAAGAACGTATTGTTGAAATTATCAAAAGACATTTCAGCTCGTGCCACGTTGAAGAGGAATGAAGTTTGATTTTTGTTCATTTTTATCTTTTCAGTTTTTAATCGACCCCAGAGTTCAAAATTCCATCTTTGCTCTATTTAAAATTTTGAGAGGTGAGAATGAGAGCTTCATTTGTGTAAATGAGTGTGAAAAGAGTGGCTTAAAATTCCTAGAGTGCATACTCGTGAGAGAGTGTTGTGCGGTCCTTCGTATTTCCATAGCTTAGTTTTTGCAGCAAAGTCTCACAAATTAGATTCGAGGGCGAATCCTCTTGAAGGAGTGGAGAATGGTATGAACCAAGAGACATCAGTCATACAATATGCTTTCAATGAAGATTTGAAGAACGTATTGTTGAAATTATCAAAAGACATTTCAGCTCGTGCCACGTTGAAGAGGAATGAAGTTTGACTTTTGTTCAAAATTTTTATCTTTTCAGTTTTTAATCGACCCCAGAGTTCAAAATTCCATCTTTGCTCTATTTAAAATTTTTAGAGGTGAGAATGAGAGCTTCATTTGTGTAAATGAGTGTGAAAAGAGTGGCTTAAAATTCCTAGAGTGCATACTCGTGAGAGAGTGTTGTGCGGTCCTTCGTATTTCCATAGCTTAGTTTTTGCAGCAAAGTCTCACAAATTAGATTCGAGGGCGAATCCTCTTGAAGGAGTGGAGAATGGTATGAACCAAGAGACATCAGTCATACAATATGCTTTCAATGAAGATTTGAAGAAAGTATTGTTGAAATTATCAAAAGACAGTTCAGCTCGTGCCATGTTGAAGAGGAATGAAGTTTGATTTTTGTTCATTTTTATCTTTTCAGTTTTTAATCGACCCAGAGTTCAAAATTCCATCTTTGCTCTATTTAAAATTTTGAGAGGTGAGAATGAGAGCTTCATTTGTGTAAATGAGTGTGAATAGAGTGGCTTAAAATTCCTAGAGTGCATACTCGTGAGAGAGTGTTGTGCGGTCCTTCGTATTTCCATAGCTTAGTTTTTTCCGCAAAGTCTAACAAATTAGATTCGAGGGCGAATCCTCTTGAAGGAGTGGAGAATGGTATGAACCAAGAGACATCAGTCATACAGTATGCTTTCAATGAAGATTTGAAGAAAGTATTGTTGAAATTATCAAAAGACAGTTCAGCTCGTGCCACGTTGAAGAGAAATGAAGTTTGATTTTTGTTCATTTTTATCTTTTCAGTTTTTAATCGACCCCAGAGTTCAAAATTCCATCTTTGCTCTATTTAAAATTTTGAGAGGTGAGAATTAGAGCTTCATTTGTGTAAATGAGTGTGAAAAGAGTGGCTTAAAATTCCTAGAGTGCATACTCGTGAGAGAGTGTTGTGCGGTCCTTCGTATTTCCATAGCTTAGTTTTTGCAGCAAAGTTTCACAAATTAGATTCCAGGGCGAATCCTCTTGAAGGAGTGGAGAATGGTATGAACCAAGACACATCAGTCATACAATATGCTTTCAATGAAGATTTGAAGAAAGTATTGTTGAAATTATCAAAAGACAGTTCAGCTCGTGCCACGTTGAAGTGGAATGAAGTTTGATTTTATTTCAAAATTTTTATCTTTTCATATTTTAATCGACCCCAGAGTTCAAAATTTCATCTTTGCTCTATTTAAAATTTTGAGAGGTGTGAATGAGAGCTTCATTTGTGTAAATGAGTGTGAAAAGAGTGGCTTAAAATTCCTAGAGTGCATACTCGTGAGAGAGTGTTGTGCGGTCCTTCGTATTTCCATAGCTTAGTTTTTGCCGCAAAGTCTAACAAATTAGATTCGAGGGCGAATCCTCTTGAAGGGGTGGAGAATGGTATGAACCAAGAGACATCAGTCATACAATATGCTTTCAATGAAGATTTGAAGAAAGTATTGTTGAAATTATCGAGTGACATTTCAGCTCGTGCCACGTTGAAGAGGAATGAAGTTTGATTTTTGTTCATTTTTATCTTTTCAGTTTTTAATCGACCCCAGAGTTCAAAATTCCATCTTTGCTCTATTTAAAATTTTGAGAGGTGAGAATGAGAGCTTCATTTGTGTAAATGAGTGTGAAAAGAGTGGCTTAAAATTCCTAGAGTGCATACTCGTGAGAGAGTGTTGTGCGGTCCTTCGTATTTCCATAGCTTAGTTTTTGCCGCAAAGTCTCACAAATTAGATTCGAGGGCGAATCCTCTTGAAGGAGTGGAGAATGGTATTAACCAAGAGACATCAGTCATATAATATGCTTTCAATGAAGATTTGAAGAAAGTATTGTTGAAATTATCAAAAGACAGTTCAGCTCGTGCCACGTTGAAGAGAAATGAAGTTTGATTTTTGTTCATTTTTATCTTTTAAGTTTTTAATCGCTCGTGCCACGTTGAAGAGAAATGAAGTTTGATTTTTGTTCATTTTTATCTTTTAAGTTTTTAATCGACCCCAGAGTTCAAAATTCCATCTTTGCTCTATTTAAAATTTTGAGAGGTGAGAATGAGAGCTTCATTTGTGTAAATGAGTGTGAAAAGAGTGGCTTAAAATTCCTAGAGTGCATACTCGTGAGAGAGTGTTGTGCGGTCCTTCGTATTTCCATAGCTTAGTTTTTGCAGCAAAGTCTCACAAATTAGATTCGAGGGCGAATCCTCTTGAAGGAGTGGAGAATGGTATGAAGCAAGAGACATCAGTCATACAATATGCTTTGAATGAAGATTTGAAGAAAGTATTGTTGAAATTATTGAGTGACATTTCAGCTCGTGCCACGTTGAAGAGGAATGAAGTTTGATTTTTGTTCATTTTTATCTTTTCAGTTTTTAATCGACCCCAGAGTTCAAAATTTCATCTTTGCTCTATTTAAAATTTTGAGAGGTGAGAATGAGAGCTTCATTTGTGTAAATGAGTGTGAAAAGAGTGGCTTAAAATTCCTAGAGTGCATACTCGTGAGAGAGTGTTGTGCGGTCCTTCGTATTTCCATAGCTTAGTTTTTGCCGCAAAGTCTCACAAATTAGATTCGAGGGCGAATCCTCTTGAAGGAGTGGAGAATGGTATGAACCAAGAGACATCAGTCATACAATATGCTTTCAATGAAGATTTGTAGAAAGTATTGTTGAAATTATCAAAAGACATTTCAGCTCGTGTCACGTTGAAGAGAAATAAAGTTTGATTTTTGTTCATTTTTATCTTTTCAGTTTTTAATCGACCCCAGAGTTCAAAATTCCATCTTTGCTCTATTTAAAATTTTGAGAGGTGAGAATGAGAGCTTCATTTGTGTAAATGAGTGTGAAAAGAGTGGCTTAAAATTCCTAGAGTGCATACTCGTGAGAGAGTGTTGTGCGGTCCTTCGTATTTCCATAGCTTAGTTTTTGCCGCAAAGTCTCACAAATTAGATTCGAGGGCGAATCCTCTTGAAGGAGTGGAGAATGGTATGAACCAAGAGACATCAGTCATACAATATGCTTTCAATGAAGATTTGAAGAAAGTATTGTTTAAATTATCGAGTGACATTTCAGCTCGTGCCACGTTGAAGAGGAATGAAGTTTGATTTTTGTTCAAAATTTTTATCTTTTCAGTTTTTAATCGACCCCAGAGTTCAAAATTCCATCTTTGCTCTATTTAAAATTTTGAGAGGTGAGAATGAGAGCTTCATTTGTGTAAATGAGTGTGAAAAGAGTGGGTTAAAATTCCTAGAGTGCATACTCGTGAGAGAGTGTTGTGCGGTCCTTCGTATTTCCATAGCTTAGTTTTTGCAGCAAAGTCTCACAAATTAGATTCGAGGGCGAATCCTCTTGAAGGAGTGGAGAATGGTATTAACCAAGAGACATCAGTCATACAATATGCTTTCAATGAAGATTTGAAGAAAGTATTGTTGAAATTATCGAAAGACATTTCAGCTCGTGCCACGTTGAAGAGGAATGAAGTTTGATTTTTGTTCATTTTTATCTTTTCAGTTTTTAATCGACCCCAGAGTTCAAAATTCCATCTTTGCTCTATTTAAAATTTTGAGAGGTGAGAATGAGAGCTTCATTTGTGTAAATGAGTGTGAAAAGAGTGGCTTAAAATTCCTAGAGTGCATACTCGTGAGAGAGTGTTGTGCGGTCCTTCGTATTTCCATAGCTTAGTTTTTGCCGCAAAGTCTCACAAATTAGATTCGAGGGCGAATCCTCTTGAAGGAGTGGAGAATGGTATGAACCAAGAGACATCAGTCATACAATATGCTTTCAATGAAGATTTGAAGAAAGTATTGTTGAAATTATCGAAAGACATTTCAGCTCGTGCCACGTTGAAGAGGAATGAAGTTTGATTTTCGTTCATTTTTATCTTTTCAGTTTTTAATCGACCCCAGAGTTCAAAATTCCATCTTTGCTCTATTCAAAATTTTGAGAGGTGAGAATGGGAGCTTCATTTGTGTAAATGAGTGTGAAAAGAGTGGCTTAAAATTCCTAGAGTGCATACTCGTGAGAGAGTGTTGTGCGGTCCTTCGTATTTCCATAGCTTAGTTTTTGCCGCAAAGTCTCACAAATTAGATTCGAGGGCGAATCCTCTTGAAGGAGTGGAGAATGGTATGAACCAAGAGACATCAGTCATACAATATGCTTTCAATGAAGATTTGAAGAAAGTATTGTTGAAATTATCGAAAGACATTTCAGCTCGTGCCACGTTGAAGAGGAATGAAGTTTGATTTTCGTTCATTTTTATCTTTTCAGTTTTTAATCGACCCCAGAGTTCAAAATTCCATCTTTGCTCTATTCAAAATTTTGAGAGGTGAGAATGGGAGCTTCATTTGTGTAAATGAGTGTGAAAAGAGTGGCTTAAAATTCCTAGAGTGCATACTCGTGAGAGAGTGTTGTGCGGTCCTTCGTATTTCCATAGCTTAGTTTTTGCCGCAAAAGTCTCACAAATTAGATTCGAGGGCGAATCCTCTTGAAGGAGTGGAGAATGGTATGAACCAAGAGACATCAGTCATACAATATGCTTTCAATGAAGATTTGAAGAGAGTATTGTTGAAATTATCGAAAGACATTTCAGCTCGTGCCACGTTGAAGAGGAATGAAGTTTGATTTTCGTTCATTTTTATCTTTTCAGTTTTTAATCGACCCCAGAGTTCAAAATTCCATCTTTGCTCTATTCAAAATTTTGAGAGGTGAGAATGGGAGCTTCATTTGTGTAAATGAGTGTGAAAAGAGTGGCTTAAAATTCCTAGAGTGCATACTCGTGAGAGAGTGTTGTGCGGTCCTTCGTATTTCCATAGCTTAGTTTTTGCCGCAAAAGTCTCACAAATTAGATTCGAGGGCGAATCCTCTTGAAGGAGTGGAGAATGGTATGAACCAAGAGACATCAGTCATACAATATGCTTTCAATGAAGATTTGAAGAGAGTATTGTTGAAATTATCGAAAGACATTTCAGCTCGTGCCACGTTGAAGAGGAATGAAGTTTGATTTTCGTTCATTTTTATCTTTTCAGTTTTTAATCGACCCCAGAGTTCAAAATTCCATCTTTGCTCTATTCAAAATTTTGAGAGGTGAGAATGGGAGCTTCATTTGTGTAAATGAGTGTGAAAAGAGTGGCTTAAAATTCCTAGAGTGCATACTCGTGAGAGAGTGTTGTGCGGTCCTTCGTATTTCCATAGCTTAGTTTTTGCCGCAAAAGTCTCACAAATTAGATTCGAGGGCGAATCCTCTTGAAGGAGTGGAGAATGGTATGAACCAAGAGACATCAGTCATACAATATGCTTTCAATGAAGATTTGAAGAGAGTATTGTTGAAATTATCGAAAGACATTTCAGCTCGTGCCACGTTGAAGAGGAATGAAGTTTGATTTTCGTTCATTTTTATCTTTTCAGTTTTTAATCGACCCCAGAGTTCAAAATTCCATCTTTGCTCTATTCAAAATTTTGAGAGGTGAGAATGGGAGCTTCATTTGTGTAAATGAGTGTGAAAAGAGTGGCTTAAAATTCCTAGAGTGCATACTCGTGAGAGAGTGTTGTGCGGTCCTTCGTATTTCCATAGCTTAGTTTTTGCCGCAAAAGTCTCACAAATTAGATTCGAGGGCGAATCCTCTTGAAGGAGTGGAGAATGGTATGAACCAAGAGACATCAGTCATACAATATGCTTTCAATGAAGATTTGAAGAGAGTATTGTTGAAATTATCGAAAGACATTTCAGCTCGTGCCACGTTGAAGAGGAATGAAGTTTGATTTTCGTTCATTTTTATCTTTTCAGTTTTTAATCGACCCCAGAGTTCAAAATTCCATCTTTGCTCTATTCAAAATTTTGAGAGGTGAGAATGGGAGCTTCATTTGTGTAAATGAGTGTGAAAAGAGTGGCTTAAAATTCCTAGAGTGCATACTCGTGAGAGAGTGTTGTGCGGTCCTTCGTATTTCCATAGCTTAGTTTTTGCCGCAAAAGTCTCACAAATTAGATTCGAGGGCGAATCCTCTTGAAGGAGTGGAGAATGGTATGAACCAAGAGACATCAGTCATACAATATGCTTTCAATGAAGATTTGAAGAGAGTATTGTTGAAATTATCGAAAGACATTTCAGCTCGTGCCACGTTGAAGAGGAATGAAGTTTGATTTTCGTTCATTTTTATCTTTTCAGTTTTTAATCGACCCCAGAGTTCAAAATTCCATCTTTGCTCTATTCAAAATTTTGAGAGGTGAGAATGGGAGCTTCATTTGTGTAAATGAGTGTGAAAAGAGTGGCTTAAAATTCCTAGAGTGCATACTCGTGAGAGAGTGTTGTGCGGTCCTTCGTATTTCCATAGCTTAGTTTTTGCCGCAAAAGTCTCACAAATTAGATTCGAGGGCGAATCCTCTTGAAGGAGTGGAGAATGGTATGAACCAAGAGACATCAGTCATACAATATGCTTTCAATGAAGATTTGAAGAGAGTATTGTTGAAATTATCGAAAGACATTTCAGCTCGTGCCACGTTGAAGAGGAATGAAGTTTGATTTTCGTTCATTTTTATCTTTTCAGTTTTTAATCGACCCCAGAGTTCAAAATTCCATCTTTGCTCTATTCAAAATTTTGAGAGGTGAGAATGGGAGCTTCATTTGTGTAAATGAGTGTGAAAAGAGTGGCTTAAAATTCCTAGAGTGCATACTCGTGAGAGAGTGTTGTGCGGTCCTTCGTATTTCCATAGCTTAGTTTTTGCCGCAAAAGTCTCACAAATTAGATTCGAGGGCGAATCCTCTTGAAGGAGTGGAGAATGGTATGAACCAAGAGACATCAGTCATACAATATGCTTTCAATGAAGATTTGAAGAGAGTATTGTTGAAATTATCGAAAGACATTTCAGCTCGTGCCACGTTGAAGAGGAATGAAGTTTGATTTTCGTTCATTTTTATCTTTTCAGTTTTTAATCGACCCCAGAGTTCAAAATTCCATCTTTGCTCTATTCAAAATTTTGAGAGGTGAGAATGGGAGCTTCATTTGTGTAAATGAGTGTGAAAAGAGTGGCTTAAAATTCCTAGAGTGCATACTCGTGAGAGAGTGTTGTGCGGTCCTTCGTATTTCCATAGCTTAGTTTTTGCCGCAAAAGTCTCACAAATTAGATTCGAGGGCGAATCCTCTTGAAGGAGTGGAGAATGGTATGAACCAAGAGACATCAGTCATACAATATGCTTTCAATGAAGATTTGAAGAGAGTATTGTTGAAATTATCGAAAGACATTTCAGCTCGTGCCACGTTGAAGAGGAATGAAGTTTGATTTTCGTTCATTTTTATCTTTTCAGTTTTTAATCGACCCCAGAGTTCAAAATTCCATCTTTGCTCTATTCAAAATTTTGAGAGGTGAGAATGGGAGCTTCATTTGTGTAAATGAGTGTGAAAAGAGTGGCTTAAAATTCCTAGAGTGCATACTCGTGAGAGAGTGTTGTGCGGTCCTTCGTATTTCCATAGCTTAGTTTTTGCCGCAAAAGTCTCACAAATTAGATTCGAGGGCGAATCCTCTTGAAGGAGTGGAGAATGGTATGAACCAAGAGACATCAGTCATACAATATGCTTTCAATGAAGATTTGAAGAGAGTATTGTTGAAATTATCGAAAGACATTTCAGCTCGTGCCACGTTGAAGAGGAATGAAGTTTGATTTTCGTTCATTTTTATCTTTTCAGTTTTTAATCGACCCCAGAGTTCAAAATTCCATCTTTGCTCTATTCAAAATTTTGAGAGGTGAGAATGGGAGCTTCATTTGTGTAAATGAGTGTGAAAAGAGTGGCTTAAAATTCCTAGAGTGCATACTCGTGAGAGAGTGTTGTGCGGTCCTTCGTATTTCCATAGCTTAGTTTTTGCCGCAAAAGTCTCACAAATTAGATTCGAGGGCGAATCCTCTTGAAGGAGTGGAGAATGGTATGAACCAAGAGACATCAGTCATACAATATGCTTTCAATGAAGATTTGAAGAGAGTATTGTTGAAATTATCGAAAGACATTTCAGCTCGTGCCACGTTGAAGAGGAATGAAGTTTGATTTTCGTTCATTTTTATCTTTTCAGTTTTTAATCGACCCCAGAGTTCAAAATTCCATCTTTGCTCTATTCAAAATTTTGAGAGGTGAGAATGGGAGCTTCATTTGTGTAAATGAGTGTGAAAAGAGTGGCTTAAAATTCCTAGAGTGCATACTCGTGAGAGAGTGTTGTGCGGTCCTTCGTATTTCCATAGCTTAGTTTTTGCCGCAAAAGTCTCACAAATTAGATTCGAGGGCGAATCCTCTTGAAGGAGTGGAGAATGGTATGAACCAAGAGACATCAGTCATACAATATGCTTTCAATGAAGATTTGAAGAGAGTATTGTTGAAATTATCGAAAGACATTTCAGCTCGTGCCACGTTGAAGAGGAATGAAGTTTGATTTTCGTTCATTTTTATCTTTTCAGTTTTTAATCGACCCCAGAGTTCAAAATTCCATCTTTGCTCTATTCAAAATTTTGAGAGGTGAGAATGGGAGCTTCATTTGTGTAAATGAGTGTGAAAAGAGTGGCTTAAAATTCCTAGAGTGCATACTCGTGAGAGAGTGTTGTGCGGTCCTTCGTATTTCCATAGCTTAGTTTTTGCCGCAAAAGTCTCACAAATTAGATTCGAGGGCGAATCCTCTTGAAGGAGTGGAGAATGGTATGAACCAAGAGACATCAGTCATACAATATGCTTTCAATGAAGATTTGAAGAGAGTATTGTTGAAATTATCGAAAGACATTTCAGCTCGTGCCACGTTGAAGAGGAATGAAGTTTGATTTTCGTTCATTTTTATCTTTTCAGTTTTTAATCGACCCCAGAGTTCAAAATTCCATCTTTGCTCTATTCAAAATTTTGAGAGGTGAGAATGGGAGCTTCATTTGTGTAAATGAGTGTGAAAAGAGTGGCTTAAAATTCCTAGAGTGCATACTCGTGAGAGAGTGTTGTGCGGTCCTTCGTATTTCCATAGCTTAGTTTTTGCCGCAAAGTCTCACAAATTAGATTCGAGGGCGAATCCTCTTGAAGGAGTGGAGAATGGTATGAACCAAGAGACATCAGTCATACAATATGCTTTCAATGAAGATTTGAAGAGAGTATTGTTGAAATTATCGAAAGACATTTCAGCTCGTGCCACGTTGAAGAGGAATGAAGTTTGATTTTCGTTCATTTTTATCTTTTCAGTTTTTAATCGACCCCAGAGTTCAAAATTCCATCTTTGCTCTATTCAAAATTTTGAGAGGTGAGAATGGGAGCTTCATTTGTGTAAATGAGTGTGAAAAGAGTGGCTTAAAATTCCTAGAGTGCATACTCGTGAGAGAGTGTTGTGCGGTCCTTCGTATTTCCATAGCTTAGTTTTTGCCGCAAAAGTCTCACAAATTAGATTCGAGGGCGAATCCTCTTGAAGGAGTGGAGAATGGTATGAACCAAGAGACATCAGTCATACAATATGCTTTCAATGAAGATTTGAAGAGAGTATTGTTGAAATTATCGAAAGACATTTCAGCTCGTGCCACGTTGAAGAGGAATGAAGTTTGGTTTTCGTTCATTTTTATCTTTACAGTTTTTAATCGACCCCAGAGTTCAAAATTCCATCTTTGCTCTACTCAAAATTTTGAGAGGTGAGAATGGGAGCTTCATTTGTGTAAATGAGAGTGAAAAGAGTGGCTTAAAATTCCTAGAGTGCATACTCGTGAGAGAGTGTTGTGCGGTCCTTCGTATTTCCATAGCTTAGTTTTTGTCGCAAAAGTCCCACAAAGTAGATTCGAGGGCGAATCCTCTTGAAGGAGTGGAGAATGGTATGAACCAAGAGACATCAGTCATACAATATGCTTTTAATGAAGATTTGAAGAAAGTATTGTTGAAATTATCGAAAGACATTTCAGCTCGTGCCACGTTGAAGAGGAATGAAGTTTTATTTTCGTTCATTTTTATCTTTTCATTTTTAATCGACCCCAGAGTTCAAAATTCCATCTTTTCTCTATTTAAAATTTTGAGAGGTTAGAATGAGAGCTTCATTTGTGTAAATGAGTGTGAAAAGAGTGGCTTAAAATTTCTAGAGTGCATACTCGTGAGAGAGTGTTGTGCGGTCCTTCGTATTTCCATAGCTTAGTTTTTGCCGCAAAAGTCCCACAAATTAGATTCGAGGGCGAATCCTCTTGAAGGAGTGGAGAATGGTATGAACCAAGAGACATCAGTCATACAATATGCTTTCAATGAAGATTTGAAGAAAGTATTGTTGAAATTATCAAAAGATAGTTCAGCTCGTGCCACGTTGAAGAGAAATGAAGTTTGATTTTCGTTCATTTTTATCTTTTCAGTTTTTAATCGACCCCTGAGTTCAAAATTCCATCTTTGCTCTATTCAAAATTTTGAGAGGTGAGAATGGGAGCTTCATTTGTGTAAATGAGTGTGAAAAGAGTGGCTTAAAATTCCTGGAGTGCATACTCGTGAGAGAGTGTTGTGCGGTCCTTCGTATTTCCATAGCTTAGTTTTTGCAGCAAAGTCTCACAAATTAGATTCGAGGGCGAATCCTCTTGAAGGAGTGGAGAATGGTATGAACCAAGAGACATCAGTCATACAATATACTTTCAATGAAGATTTGAAGAAAGTATTGTTGAAATTATCGAGTGACATTTCAGCTCGTGCCACGTTGAAGAGGAATGAAGTTTGATTTTTGTTCATTTTTATCTTTTCAGTTTTTAATCGACCCCAGAGTTCAAAATTCCATCTTTGCTCTATTCAAAATTTTGAGAGGTGAGAATGAGAGCTTCATTTGTGTAAATGAGTGTGAAAAGAGTGGCTTAAAATTTCTAGAGTGCATACTCGTGAGAGAGTGTTGTGCGGTCCTTCGTATTTCCATGGCTTAGTTTTTGCCGCAAAAGTCTCACAAATTAGATTCGAGGGCGAATCCTCTTGAAGGAGTGGAGAATGGTATGAACCAAGAGACATCAGTCATACAATATGCTTTCAATGAAGATTTGAAGAGAGTATTGTTGAAATTATCGAAAGACATTTCAGCTCATGCCACGTTGAAGAGAAATGAAGTTTGATTTTCGTTCATTTTTATCTTTTCAGTTTTTAATCGACCCCTGAGTTCAAAATTCCATCTTTGCTCTATTCAAAATTTTGAGAGGTGAGAATGGGAGCTTCATTTGTGTAAATGAGTGTGAAAAGAGTGGCTTAAAATTTCTAGAGTGCATACTCGTGAGAGAGTGTTGTGCGGTCCTTCGTATTTCCATAGCTTAGTTTTTGCAGCAAAGTCTCACAAATTAGATTCGAGGGCGAATCCTCTTGAAGGAGTGGAGAATGGTATGAACCAAGAGACATCAGTCATACAATATGCTTTCAATGAAGATTTGAAGAAAGTATTGTTGAAATTATCAAAAGACAGTTCAGCTCGTGCCACGTTGAAGAGAAATGAAGTTTGATTTTTGTTCATTTTATCTTTTCAGTTTTTAGTCGACCCCAAAGTTCAAAATTCCATCTTTGCTCTATTCAAAATTTTGAGAGGTGAGAATGAGAGCTTCATTTGTGTAAATGAGTGTGAAAAGAGTGGCTTAAAATTCCTAGAGTGCATACTCGTGAGAGAGTGTTGTGCGGTCCTTCGTATTTCCATAGCTTAGTTTTTGCCGCAAAAGTCTCACAAATTAGATTCGAGGGCGAATCCTCTTGAAGGAGTGGAGAATGGTATGAACCAAGAGACATCAGTCATACAATATGCTTTCAATGAAGATTTGAAGAGAGTATTGTTGAAATTATCGAAAGACATTTCAGCTCGTGCCACGTTGAAGAGGAATGAAGTTTGATTTTCGTTCATTTTTATCTTTTCAGTTTTTAATCGACCCCAGAGTTCAAAATTCCATCTTTGCTCTATTCAAAATTTTGAGAGGTGAGAATGGGAGCTTCATTTGTGTAAATGAGTGTGAAAAGAGTGGCTTAAAATTCCTAGAGTGCATACTCGTGAGAGAGTGTTGTGCGGTCCTTCGTATTTCCATAGCTTAGTTTTTGCCGCAAAAGTCTCACAAATTAGATTCGAGGGCGAATCCTCTTGAAGGAGTGGAGAATGGTATGAACCAAGAGACATCAGTCATACAATATGCTTTCAATGAAGATTTGAAGAGAGTATTGTTGAAATTATCGAAAGACATTTCAGCTCGTGCCACGTTGAAGAGGAATGAAGTTTGATTTTCGTTCATTTTTATCTTTTCAGTTTTTAATCGACCCCAGAGTTCAAAATTCCATCTTTGCTCTATTCAAAATTTTGAGAGGTGAGAATGGGAGCTTCATTTGTGTAAATGAGTGTGAAAAGAGTGGCTTAAAATTCCTAGAGTGCATACTCGTGAGAGAGTGTTGTGCGGTCCTTCGTATTTCCATAGCTTAGTTTTTGCCGCAAAAGTCTCACAAATTAGATTCGAGGGCGAATCCTCTTGAAGGAGTGGAGAATGGTATGAACCAAGAGACATCAGTCATACAATATGCTTTCAATGAAGATTTGAAGAGAGTATTGTTGAAATTATCGAAAGACATTTCAGCTCGTGCCACGTTGAAGAGGAATGAAGTTTGATTTTCGTTCATTTTTATCTTTTCAGTTTTTAATCGACCCCAGAGTTCAAAATTCCATCTTTGCTCTATTCAAAATTTTGAGAGGTGAGAATGGGAGCTTCATTTGTGTAAATGAGTGTGAAAAGAGTGGCTTAAAATTCCTAGAGTGCATACTCGTGAGAGAGTGTTGTGCGGTCCTTCGTATTTCCATAGCTTAGTTTTTGCCGCAAAAGTCTCACAAATTAGATTCGAGGGCGAATCCTCTTGAAGGAGTGGAGAATGGTATGAACCAAGAGACATCAGTCATACAATATGCTTTCAATGAAGATTTGAAGAGAGTATTGTTGAAATTATCGAAAGACATTTCAGCTCGTGCCACGTTGAAGAGGAATGAAGTTTGATTTTCGTTCATTTTTATCTTTTCAGTTTTTAATCGACCCCAGAGTTCAAAATTCCATCTTTGCTCTATTCAAAATTTTGAGAGGTGAGAATGGGAGCTTCATTTGTGTAAATGAGTGTGAAAAGAGTGGCTTAAAATTCCTAGAGTGCATACTCGTGAGAGAGTGTTGTGCGGTCCTTCGTATTTCCATAGCTTAGTTTTTGCCGCAAAAGTCTCACAAATTAGATTCGAGGGCGAATCCTCTTGAAGGAGTGGAGAATGGTATGAACCAAGAGACATCAGTCATACAATATGCTTTCAATGAAGATTTGAAGAAAGTATTGTTGAAATTATCGAAAGACATTTCAGCTCGTGCCACGTTGAAGAGGAATGAAGTTTTATTTTCGTTCATTTTTATCTTTTCATTTTTAATCGACCCCAGAGTTCAAAATTCCATCTTTTCTCTATTTAAAATTTTGAGAGGTTAGAATGCGAGCTTCATTTGTGTAAATGAGTGTGAAAAGAGTGGCTTAAAATTTCTAGAGTGCATACTCGTGAGAGAGTGTTGTGCGGTCCTTCGTATTTCCATAGCTTAGTTTTTGCCGCAAAAGTCCCACAAATTAGATTCGAGGGCGAATCCTCTTGAAGGAGTGGAGAATGGTATGAACCAAGAGACATCAGTCATACAATATGCTTTCAATGAAGATTTGAAGAGAGTATTGTTGAAATTATCGAAAGACATTTCAGCTCGTGCCACGTTGAAGAGGAATGAAGTTTGATTTTCGTTCATTTTTATCTTTTCAGTTTTTAATCGACCCCAGAGTTCAAAATTCCATCTTTGCTCTATTTAAAATGTTGAGAGGTGAGAATGAGAGCTTCATTTGTGTAAACGAGTGTGAAAAGAGTGGGTTAAAATTCCTAGAGTGCATACTCGTGAGAGAGTGTTGTGCGGTCCTTCGTATTTCTATAGCTTAGTTTTTGCCGCAAAGTCTCACAAATTAGATTCGAGGGCGAATCCTCTTGAAGGAGTGGAGAATGGAATGAACCAAGAGACATCAGTCATACAATATGCTTTCAATGAAGATTTGAAGAAAGTATTGTTGAAATATGAACCAAGAGACATCAGTCATACAATATGCTTTCAATGAAGATTTGAAGAAAGTATTGTTGAAATTATCGAAAGACATTTCAGCTCGTGCCACGTTGAAGAGGAATGAAGTTTGATTTTCGTTCAATTTTATCTTTTCAGTTTTTAATCGACCCCAGAGTTAAAAATTCCATCTTTGCTCTATTTAAAATTTTGAGAGGTGAGAATGAGAGCTTCATTTGTGTAAATGAGTGTGAAAAGAGTGGGTTAAAATTCCTAGAGTGCATACTCGTGAGAGAGTGTTGTGCGGTCCTTCGTATTTCCATAGCTTAGTTTTTACCGCAAAGTCTCACAAATTAGATTCGAGGGCGAATCCTCTGGAAGGAGTGGAGAGTTGTATGAACCAAGAGACATCAGTCATACAATATGCTTTCAATGAAGATTTGAAGAAAGTATTGTTGAAATTATCGAGTGAAATTTCAGCTCGTGCCACGTTGAAGAGGAATGAAGTTTGATTTTCGTTCATTTTTATCTTTTCAGTTTTTAATCGACCCCAGAGTTCAAAATTCCATCTTTGCTCTATTTAAAATTTTGAGAGGTGAGAATGAGAGCTTCATTTGTGTAAATGAGTGTGAAAAGAGTGGGTTAAAATTCCTAGAGTGCATACTCGTGAGAGAGTGTTGTGCGGTCCTTCGTATTTCCATAGCTTAGTTTTTACCGCAAAGTCTCATAAATTAGATTCGAGGGCGAATCCTCTTGAAGGAGTGGAGAATGGTATGAACCAAGAGACATCAGTCATACAATATGCTTTCAATGAAGATTTGAAGAAAGTATTGTTGAAATTATCGAAAGACATTTCAGCTCGTGCCACGTTGAAGAGGAATGAAGTTTGATTTTCGTTCATTTTTATCTTTTCAGTTTTTAATCGACCCCAGAGTTAAAAATTCCATCTTTGCTCTATTTAAAATTTTGAGAGGTGAGAATGAGAGCTTCATTTGTGTAAATGAGTGTGAAAAGAGTGGCTTAAAATTCCTAGAGTGCATACTCGTGAGAGAGTGTTGTGCGGTCCTTCGTATTTCCATAGCTTAGTTTTTGCCGCAAAGTCTCACAAATTAGATTCGAGGGCGAATCCTCTGGAAGGAGTGGAGAGTGGTATGAACCAAGAGACATCAGTCATACAATATGCTTTCAATGAAGATTTGAAGAAAGTATTGTTGAAATTATCGAGTGACATTTCAGCTCGTGCCACGTTGAAGAGGAATGAAGTTTGATTTTTGTTCATTTTTATCTTTTCAGTTTTTAATCGACCCCAGAGTTCAAAATTCCATCTTTGCTCTATTTAAAATTTTGAGAGGTGAGAATGAGAGCTTCATTTGTGTAAATGAGTGTGAAAAGAGTGGCTTAAAATTCCTAGAGTGCATACTCGTGAGAGAGTGTTGTGCGGTCCTTCGTATTTCCATAGCTTAGTTTTTGCCGCAAGGTCTCACAAATTAGATTCGAGGGCGAATCCTCAGGAAGGAGTGGAGAGTGGTATGAACCAAGAGACATCAGTCATACAATATGCTTTCAATGAAGATTTGAAGAAAGTATTGTTGAAATTATCGAGTGAAATTTCAGCTCGTGCCACGTTGAAGAGGAATGAAGTTTGATTTTCGTTCATTTTTATCTTTTAAGTTTTTAATCGACCCCAGAGTTCAAAATTCCATCTTTGCTCTATTTAAAATTTTGAGAGGTGAGAATGAGAGCTTCATTTGTGTAAATGAGTGTGAAAAGAGTGGCTTAAAATTCCTGGAGTGCATACTCGTGAGAGAGTGTTGTGCGGTCCTTCGTATTTCCATAGCTTAGTTTTTGCAGCAAAGTCTCACAAATTAGATTCGAGGGCGAATCCTCTTGAAGGAGTGGAGAATGGTATGAACCAAGAGACATCAGTCATACAATATGCTTTCAATGAAGATTTGAAGAAAGTATTGTTGAAATTATCAAAAGACAGTTCAGCTCGTGCCACGTTGAAGAGAAATGAAGTTTGATTTTTCTTCATTTTATCTTTTCAGTTTTTAGTCGACCCCAAAGTTCAAAATTCCATCTTTGCTCTATTCAAAATTTTGAGAGGTGAGAATGGGAGCTTCATTTGTGTAAATGAGTGTGAAAAGAGTGGCTTAAAATTCCTAGAGTGCATACTCGTGAGAGAGTGTTGTGCGGTCCTTCGTATTTCCATAGCTTAGTTTTTGCCGCAAAAGTCTCACAAATTAGATTCGAGGGCGAATCCTCTTGAAGGAGTGGAGAATGGTATTAACAAAGAGACATCAGTCATACAATATGCTTTCAATGATGATTTGAAGAGAGTATTGTTGAAATTATCGAAAGACATTTCAGCTCGTGCCACGTTGAAGAGGAATGAAGTTTGATTTTCGTTCATTTTTATCTTTTCAGTTTTTAATCGACCCCAGAGTCCAAAATTCCATCTTTGCTCTAGTCAAAATTTTTAGAGGTGAGAATGGGAGCTTCATTTGTGTAAATGAGTGTGAAAAGAGTGGGTTAAAATTCCTAGAGTGCATACTCGTGAGAGAGTGTTGTGCGGTCCTTCGTATTTCCATAGCTTAGTTTTTGCCGCAAAAGTCCCACAAATTAGATTCGAGGGCGAATCCTCTTGAAGGAGTGGAGAATGGTATGAACCAAGAGACATCAGTCATACAATATGCTTTCAATGAAGATTTGAAGAGAGTATTGTTGAAATTATCGAAAGACATTTCAGCTCGTGCCACGTTGAAGAGGAATGAAGTTTGATTTTCGTTCATTTTTATCTTTTCAGTTTTTAATCGACCCCAGAGTTCAAAATTCCATCTTTGCTCTATTCAAAATTTTGAGAGGTGAGAATGGGAGCTTCATTTGTGTAAATGAGTGTGAAAGAGTGGCTTAAAATTCCTAGAGTGCATACTCGTGAGAGAGTGTTGTGCGGTCCTTCGTATTTCCATAGCTTAGTTTTTGCCGCAAAAGTCTCACAAATTAGATTCGAGGGCGAATCCTCTTGAAGGAGTGGAGAATGGTATGAACCAAGAGACATCAGTCATACAATATGCTTTCAATGAAGATTTGAAGAGAGTATTGTTGAAATTATCGAAAGACATTTCAGCTCGTGCCACGTTGAAGAGGAATGAAGTTTGATTTTCGTTCATTTTTATCTTTTCAGTTTGTAATCGACCCCAGAGTTCAAAATTCCATCTTTGCTCAACTCAAAATTTTGAGAGGTGAGAATGGGAGCTTCATTTGTGTAAATGAGTGTGAAAAGAGTGGCTTAAAATTCCTAGAGTGCATACTCGTGAGAGAGTGTTGTGCGGTCCTTCGTATTTCCATAGCTTAGTTTTTGCCGCAAAAGTCTCACAAATTAGATTCGAGGGCGAATCCTCTTGAAGGAGTGGAGAATGGTATGAACCGAGAGACATCAGTCATACAATATGCTTTCAATGAAGATTTGAAGAGAGTATTGTTGAAATTATCAAAAGACATTTCAGCTCGTGCCACGTTGAAGAGGAATGAAGTTTGATTTTCGTTCATTTTTATCTTTTCAGTTTTTAATCGACCCCAGAGTTCAAAATTCCATCTTTGCTCTATTCAAAATTTTGAGAGGTGAGAATGGGAGCTTCATTTGTGTAAATGAGTGTGAAAAGAGTGGCTTAAAATTCCTAGAGTGCATACTCGTGAGAGAGTGTTGTGCGGTCCTTCGTATTTCCATAGCTTAGTTTTTGCCGCAAAAGTCTCACAAATTAGATTCGAGGGCGAATCCTCTTGAAGGAGTGGAGAATGGTATGAACCAAGAGACATCAGTCATACAATATGCTTTCAATGAAGATTTGAAGAGAGTATTGTTGAAATTATCGAAAGACATTTCAGCTCGTGCCACGTTGAAGAGGAATGAAGTTTGATTTTCGTTCATTTTTATCTTTTCAGTTTTTAATCGACCCCAGAGTTCAAAATTCCATCTTTGCTCTATTCAAAATTTTGAGAGGTGAGAATGGGAGCTTCATTTGTGTAAATGAGTGTGAAAAGAGTGGCTTAAAATTCCTAGAGTGCATACTCGTGAGAGAGTGTTGTGCGGTCCTTCGTATTTCCATAGCTTAGTTTTTGCCGCAAAAGTCTCACAAATTAGATTCGAGGGCGAATCCTCTTGAAGGAGTGGAGAATGGTATGAACCAAGAGACATCAGTCATACAATATGCTTTCAATGAAGATTTGAAGAGAGTATTGTTGAAATTATCGAAAGACATTTCAGCTCGTGCCACGTTGAAGAGGAATGAAGTTTGATTTTCGTTCATTTTTATCTTTTCAGTTTTTAATCGACCCCAGAGTTCAAAATTCCATCTTTGCTCTATTCAAAATTTTGAGAGGTGAGAATGGGAGCTTCATTTGTGTAAATGAGTGTGAAAAGAGTGGCTTAAAATTCCTAGAGTGCATACTCGTGAGAGAGTGTTGTGCGGTCCTTCGTATTTCCATAGCTTAGTTTTTGCCGCAAAAGTCTCACAAATTAGATTCGAGGGCGAATCCTCTTGAAGGAGTGGAGAATGGTATGAACCAAGAGACATCAGTCATACAATATGCTTTCAATGAAGATTTGAAGAGAGTATTGTTGAAATTATCGAAAGACATTTCAGCTCGTGCCACGTTGAAGAGGAATGAAGTTTGATTTTCGTTCATTTTTATCTTTTCAGTTTTTAATCGACCCCAGAGTTCAAAATTCCATCTTTGCTCTATTCAAAATTTTGAGAGGTCAGAATGGGAGCTTCATTTGTGTAAATGAGTGTGAAAAGAGTGGCTTAAAATTCCTAGAGTGCATACTCGTGAGAGAGTGTTGTGCGGTCCTTCGTATTTCCATAGCTTAGTTTTTGCCGCAAAAGTCTCACAAATTAGATTCGAGGGCGAATCCTCTTGAAGGAGTGGAGAATGGTATGAACCAAGAGACATCAGTCATACAATATGCTTTCAATGAAGATTTGAAGAGAGTATTGTTGAAATTATTGAAAGACATTTCAGCTCATGCCACGTTGAAGAGGAATGAAGTTTGATTTTCGTTCATTTTTATCTTTTCAGTTTTTAATCGACCCCAGAGTTCAAAATTCCATCTTTGCTCTATTCAAAATTTTGAGAGGTGAGAATGGGAGCTTCATTTGTGTAAATGAGTGTGAAAAGAGTGGCTTAAAATTCCTAGAGTGCATACTCGTGAGAGAGTGTTGTGCGGTCCTTCGTATTTCCATAGCTTAGTTTTTGCCGCAAAAGTCCCACAAATTAGATTCGAGGGCGAATCCTCTTGAAGGAGTGGAGAATGGTATGAACCAAGAGACATCAGTCATACAATATGCTTTCAATGAAGATTTGAAGAGAGTATTGTTGAAATTATTGAAAGACATTTCAGCTCGTGCCACGTTGAAGAGGAATGAAGTTTGATTTTCGTTCATTTTTATCTTTTCAGTTTTTAATCGACTCCAGAGTTCAAAATTCCATCTTTGCTCTACTCAAAATTTTGAGAGGTGAGAATGGGAGCTTCATTTGTGTAAATGAGTGTGAAAAGAGTGGGTTAAAATTCCTAGAGTGCATACTCGTGAGAGAGTGTTGTGCGGTCCTTCGTATTTCCATAGCTTAGTTTTTGCCGCAAAAGTCTCCCAAATTAGATTCGAGGGCGAATCCTCTTGAAGGAGTGGAGAATGGTATGAACCAAGAGACATCAGTCATACAATATGCTTTCAATGAAGATTTGAAGAGAGTGTTGTTGAAATTATCGAAAAACATTTCAGCTCGTGCCACGTTGAAGAGGAATGAAGTTTGATTTTCGTTCATTTTTATCTTTTCAGTTTTTAATCGACCCCAGAGTTCAAAATTCCATCTTTGCTCTATTCAAAATTTTGAGAGGTGAGAATGGGAGCTTCATTTGTGTAAATGAGTGTGAAAAGAGTGGCTTAAAATTCCTAGAGTGCATACTCGTGAGAGAGTGTTGTGCGGTCCTTCGTATTTCCATAGCTTAGTTTTTGCCGCAAAAGTCCCACAAATTAGATTCGAGGGCGAATCCTCTTGAAGGAGTGGAGAATGGTATGAACCAAGAGACATCAGTCATACAATATGCTTTCAATGAAGATTTGAAGAGAGTATTGTTGAAATTATCGAAAGACATTTCAGCTCGTGCCACGTTGAAGAGGAATGAAGTTTGATTTTCGTTCATTTTTATCTTTTCAGTTTTTAATCGACCCCAGAGTTCAAAATTCCATCTTTGCTCTACTCAAAATTTTGAGAGGTGAGAATGGGAGCTTCATTTGTGTAAATGAGTGTGAAAAGAGTGGCTTAAAATTCCTAGAGTGCATACTCGTGAGAGAGTGTTGTGCGGTCCTTCGTATTTCCATAGCTTAGTTTTTGCCGCAAAAGTCTCACAAATTAGATTCGAGGGCGAATCCTCTTGAAGGAGTGGAGAATGGTATGAACCAAGAGACATCAGTCATACAATATGCTTTCAATGAAGATTTGAAGAGAGTATTGTTGAAATTATCGAAAGACATTTCAGCTCGTGCCACGTTGAAGAGGAATGAAGTTTGATTTTCGTTCATTTTTATCTTTTCAGTTTTTAATCGACCCCAGAGTTCAAAATTCCATCTTTGCTCTATTCAAAATTTTGAGAGGTGAGAATGGGAGCTTCATTTGTGTAAATGAGTGTGAAAAGAGTGGCTTAAAATTCCTAGAGTGCATACTCGTGAGAGAGTGTTGTGCGGTCCTTCGTATTTCCATAGCTTAGTTTTTGCCGCAAAAGTCTCACAAATTAGATTCGAGGTCGAATCCTCTTGAAGGAGTGGAGAATGGTATGAACCAAGAGACATCAGTCATACAATATGCTTTCAATGAAGATTTGAAGAGAGTATTGTTTAAATTATCGAAAGACATTTCAGCTCGTGCCACGTTGAAGAGGAATGAAGTTTGATTTTCGTTCATTTTTATCTTTTCAGTTTTTAATCGACCCCAGAGTTCAAAATTCCATCTTTGCTCTATTCAAAATTTTGAGAGGTGAGAATGGGAGCTTCATTTGTGTAAATGAGTGTGAAAAGAGTGGCTTAAAATTCCTAGAGTGCATACTCGTGAGAGAGTGTTGTGCGGTCCTTCGTATTTCCATAGCTTAGTTTTTGCCGCAAAAGTCTCACAAATTAGATTCGAGGGCGAATCCTCTTGAAGGAGTGGAGAATGGTATGAACCAAGAGACATCAGTCATACAATATGCTTTCAATGAAGATTTGAAGAGAGTATTGTTGAAATTATCGAAAGACATTTCAGCTCGTGCCACGTTGAAGAGGAATGAAGTATGATTTTCGTTCATTTTTATCTTTTCAGTGTTTAATCGACCCTAGAGTTCAAAATTCCATCTTTGCTCTATTCAAAATTTTGAGAGGTGAGAATGGGAGCTTAATTTGTGTAAATGAGTGTGAAAAGAGTGGGTTAAAATTCCTAGAGTGCATACTCGTGAGAGAGTGTTGTGCGGTCCTTCGTATTTCCATAGCTTAGTTTTTGCCGCAAAAGTCTCACAAATTAGATTCGAGGGCGAATCCTCTTGAAGGAGTGGAGAATGGTATTAACCAAGAGACATCAGTCATACAATATGCTTTCAATGAAGATTTGAAGAGAGTATTGTTGAAATTATCGAAAGACATTTCAGCTCGTGCCACGTTGAAGAGGAATGAAGTTTGATTTTCGTTCATTTTTATCTTTTCAGTTTTTAATCGACCCCAGAGTTCAAAATTCCATCTTTGCTCTATTCAAAATTTTGAGAGGTGAGAATGGGAGCTTCATTTGTGTAAATGAGTGTGAAAAGAGTGGCTTAAAATTCCTAGAGTGCATACTCGTGAGAGAGTGTTGTGCGGTCCTTCGTATTTCCATAGCTTAGTTTTTGCCGCAAAAGTCTCACAAATTAGATTCGAGGGCGAATCCTCTTGAAGGAGTGGAGAATGGTATGAACCAAGAGACATCAGTCATACAATATGCTTTCAATGAAGATTTGAAGAGAGTATTGTTGAAATTATCGAAAGACATTTCAGCTCGTGCCACGTTGAAGAGGAATGAAGTTTGATTTTCGTTCATTTTTATCTTTTCAGTTTTTACTCGACCCCAGAGTTCAAAATTCCATCTTTGCTCTATTCAAAATTTTGAGAGGTCAGAATGGGAGCTTCATTTGTGTAAATGAGTGTGAAAAGAGTGGGTTAAAATTCCTAGAGTGCATACTCGTGAGAGAGTGTTGTGCGGTCCTTCGTATTTCCATAGCTTAGTTTTTGCCGCAAAAGTCCCACAAATTAGATTCGAGGGCGAATCCTCTTGAAGGAGTGGAGAATGGTATGAACCAAGAGACATCCGTCATACAATATGCTTTCAATGAAGATTTGAAGAGAGTATTGTTGAAATTATCGAAAGACATTTCAGCTCGTGCCACGTTGAAGAGGAATGAAGTTTGATTTTCGTTCATTTTTATCTTTTCAGTTTTTAATCGACCCCAGAGTTCAAAATTCCATCTTTGCTCTACTCAAAATTTTGAGAGGTGAGAATGGGAGCTTCATTTGTGTAAATGAGTGTGAAAAGAGTGGCTTAAAATTCCTAGAGTGCATACTCGTGAGAGAGTGTTGTGCAGTCCTTCGTATTTCCATAGCTTAGTTTTTGCCGCAAAAGTCTCCCAAATTAGATTCGAGGGAGAATCCTCTTGAAGGAGTGGAGAATGGTATGAACCAAGAGACATCAGTCATACAATATGCTTTCAATGAATCCTCTTGAAGGAGTGGAGAATGGTATGAACCAAGAGACATCAGTCATACAATATGCTTTCAATGAAGATTTGAAGAGAGTATTGTTGAAATTATCGAAAAACATTTCAGCTCGTGCCACGTTGAAGAGGAATGAAGTTTGATTTTCGTTCATTTTTATCTTTTCAGTTTTTAATCGACCCCAGAGTTCAAAATTCCATCTTTGCTCTATTCAAAATTTTGAGAGGTCAGAATGGGAGCTTCATTTGTGTAAATGAGTGTGAAAAGAGTGGGTTAAAATTCCTAGAGTGCATACTCGTGAGAGAGTGTTGTGCGGTCCTTCGTATTTCCATAGCTTAGTTTTTGCCGCAAAAGTCCCACAAATTAGATTCGAGGGCGAATCCTCTTGAAGGAGTGGAGAATGGTATGAACCAAGAGACATCAGTCATACAATATGCTTTCAATGAAGATTTGAAGAGATTATTGTTGAAATTATCGAAAGACATTTCAGCTCGTGCCACGTTGAAGAGGAATGAAGTTTGATTTTCGTTCATTTTTATCTTTTCAGTTTTTAATCGACCCCAGAGTTCAAAATTCCATCTTTGCTCTATTCAAAATTTTGAGAGGTGAGAATGGGAGCTTCATTTGTGTAAATGAGTGTGAAAAGAGTGGCTTAAAATTCCTAGAGTGCATACTCGTGAGAGAGTGTTGTGCGGTCCTTCGTATTTCCATAGCTTAGTTTTTGCCGCAAAAGTCTCACAAATTAGATTCGAGGGCGAATCCTCTTGAAGGAGTGGAGAATGGTATGAACCAAGAGACATCAGTCATACAATATGCTTTCAATGAAGATTTGAAGAGAGTATTGTTGAAATTATCGAAAGACATTTCAGCTCGTGCCACGTTGAAGAGGAATGAAGTTTGATTTTCGTTCATTTTTATCTTTTCAGTTTTTAATCGACCCCAGAGTTCAAAATTCCATCTTTGCTCTATTCAAAATTTTGAGAGGTGAGAATGGGAGCTTCATTTGTGTAAATGAGTGTGAAAAGAGTGGCTTAAAATTCCTAGAGTGCATACTCGTGAGAGAGTGTTGTGCGGTCCTTCGTATTTCCATAGCTTAGTTTTTGCCGCAAAAGTCTCACAAATTAGATTCGAGGGCGAATCCTCTTGAAGGAGTGGAGAATGGTATGAACCAAGAGACATCAGTCATACAATATGCTTTCAATGAAGATTTGAAGAGAGTATTGTTGAAATTATCGAAAGACATTTCAGCTCGTGCCACGTTGAAGAGGAATGAAGTTTGATTTTCGTTCATTTTTATCTTTTCAGTTTTTAATCGACCCCAGAGTTCAAAATTCCATCTTTGCTCTATTCAAAATTTTGAGAGGTGAGAATGGGAGCTTCATTTGTGTAAATGAGTGTGAAAAGAGTGGCTTAAAATTCCTAGAGTGCATACTCGTGAGAGAGTGTTGTGCGGTCCTTCGTATTTCCATAGCTTAGTTTTTGCCGCAAAAGTCTCACAAATTAGATTCGAGGGCGAATCCTCTTGAAGGAGTGGAGAATGGTATGAACCAAGAGACATCAGTCATACAATATGCTTTCAATGAAGATTTGAAGAGAGTATTGTTGAAATTATCGAAAGACATTTCAGCTCGTGCCACGTTGAAGAGGAATGAAGTTTGATTTTCGTTCATTTTTATCTTTTCAGTTTTTAATCGACCCCAGAGTTCAAAATTCCATCTTTGCTCTATTCAAAATTTTGAGAGGTGAGAATGGGAGCTTCATTTGTGTAAATGAGTGTGAAAAGAGTGGCTTAAAATTCCTAGAGTGCATACTCGTGAGAGAGTGTTGTGCGGTCCTTCGTATTTCCATAGCTTAGTTTTTGCCGCAAAAGTCTCACAAATTAGATTCGAGGGCGAATCCTCTTGAAGGAGTGGAGAATGGTATGAACCAAGAGACATCAGTCATACAATATGCTTTCAATGAAGATTTGAAGAGAGTATTGTTGAAATTATCGAAAGACATTTCAGCTCGTGCCACGTTGAAGAGGAATGAAGTTTGATTTTCGTTCATTTTTATCTTTTCAGTTTTTAATCGACCCCAGAGTTCAAAATTCCATCTTTGCTCTATTCAAAATTTTGAGAGGTGAGAATGGGAGCTTCATTTGTGTAAATGAGTGTGAAAAGAGTGGCTTAAAATTCCTAGAGTGCATACTCGTGAGAGAGTGTTGTGCGGTCCTTCGTATTTCCATAGCTTAGTTTTTGCCGCAAAAGTCTCACAAATTAGATTCGAGGGCGAATCCTCTTGAAGGAGTGGAGAATGGTATGAACCAAGAGACATCAGTCATACAATATGCTTTCAATGAAGATTTGAAGAGAGTATTGTTGAAATTATCGAAAGACATTTCAGCTCGTGCCACGTTGAAGAGGAATGAAGTTTGATTTTCGTTCATTTTTATCTTTTCAGTTTTTAATCGACCCCAGAGTTCAAAATTCCATCTTTGCTCTATTCAAAATTTTGAGAGGTGAGAATGGGAGCTTCATTTGTGTAAATGAGTGTGAAAAGAGTGGCTTAAAATTCCTAGAGTGCATACTCGTGAGAGAGTGTTGTGCGGTCCTTCGTATTTCCATAGCTTAGTTTTTGCCGCAAAAGTCTCACAAATTAGATTCGAGGGCGAATCCTCTTGAAGGAGTGGAGAATGGTATGAACCAAGAGACATCAGTCATACAATATGCTTTCAATGAAGATTTGAAGAGAGTATTGTTGAAATTATCGAAAGACATTTCAGCTCGTGCCACGTTGAAGAGGAATGAAGTTTGATTTTCGTTCATTTTTATCTTTTCAGTTTTTAATCGACCCCAGAGTTCAAAATTCCATCTTTGCTCTACTCAAAATTTTGAGAGGTGAGAATGGGAGCTTCATTTGTGTAAATGAGTGTGAAAAGAGTGGCTTAAAATTCCTAGAGTGCATACTCGTGAGAGAGTGTTGTGCGGTCCTTCGTATTTCCATAGCTTAGTTTTTGCCGCAAAAGTCTCACAAATTAGATTCGAGGGCGAATCCTCTTGAAGGAGTGGAGAATGGTATGAACCAAGAGACATCAGTCATACAATATGCTTTCAATGAAGATTTGAAGAGAGTATTGTTGAAATTATCGAAAGACATTTCAGCTCGTGCCACGTTGAAGAGGAATGAAGTTTGATTTTCGTTCATTTTTATCTTTTCAGTTTTTAATCGACCCCAGAGTTCAAAATTCCATCTTTGCTCTATTCAAAATTTTGAGAGGTGAGAATGGGAGCTTCATTTGTGTAAATGAGTGTGAAAAGAGTGGGTTAAAATTCCTAGAGTGCATACTCGTGAGAGAGTGTTGTGCGGTCCTTCGTATTTCCATAGCTTAGTTTTTGCCGCAAAAGTCACACAAATTAGATTCGAGGGCGAATCCTCTTGAAGGAGTGGAGAATGGTATGAACCAAGAGACATCAGTCATACAATATGCTTTCAATGAAGATTTGAAGAGAGTATTGTTGAAATTATCGAAAGACATTTCAGCTCGTGCCACGTTGAAGAGGAATGTAGTTTGATTTTCGTTCATTTTTATCTTTTAAGTTTTTAATCGACCCCAGAGTTCAAAATTCCATCTTTGCTCTATTCAAAATTTTGAGAGGTCAGAATGGGAGCTTCATTTGTGTAAATGAGTGTGAAAAGAGTGGGTTAAAATTCCTAGAGTGCATACTCGTGAGAGAGTGTTGTGCGGTCCTTCGTATTTCCATAGCTTAGTTTTTGCCGCAAAAGTCCCACAAATTAGATTCGAGGGCGAATCCTCTTGAAGGAGTGGAGAATGGTATGAACCAAGAGACATCAGTCATACAATATGCTTTCAATGAAGATTTGAAGAGAGTATTGTTGAAATTATCGAAAGACATTTCAGCTCGTGCCACGCTGAAGAGGAATGAAGTTTGATTTTCGTTCATTTTTATCTTTTCAGTTTTTAATCGACCCCAGAGTTCAAAATTCCATCTTTGCTCTACTCAAAATTTTGAGAGGTGAGAATGGGAGCTTCATTTGTGTAAATGAGTGTGAAAAGAGTGGCTTAAAATTCCTAGAGTGCATACTCGTGAGAGAGTGTTGTGCGGTCCTTCGTATTTCCATAGCTTAGTTTTTGCCGCAAAAGTCTCACAAATTAGATTCGAGGGCGAATCCTCTTGAAGGAGTGGAGAATGGTATGAACCAAGAGACATCAGTCATACAATATGCTTTCAATGAAGATTTGAAGAGAGTATTGTTGAAATTATCGAAAGACATTTCAGCTCGTGCCACGTTGAAGAGGAATGAAGTATGATTTTCGTTCATTTTTATCTTTTCAGTGTTTAATCGACCCTAGAGTTCAAAATTCCATCTTTGCTCTATTCAAAATTTTGAGAGGTGAGAATGGGAGCTTCATTTGTGTAAATGAGTGTGAAAAGAGTGGCTTAAAATTCCTAGAGTGCATACTCGTGAGAGAGTGTTGTGTGGTCCTTCGTATTTCCATAGCTTAGTTTTTGCCGCAAAAGTCTCACAAATCAGATTCGAGGGCGAATCCTCTTGAAGGAGTGGAGAATGGTATGAACCAAGAGACATCCGTCATACAATATGCTTTCAATGAAGATTTGAAGAGAGTATTGTTGAAATTATCGAAAGACATTTCAGCTCGTGCCACGTTGAAGAGGAATGAAGTTTGATTTTCGTTCATTTTTATCTTTTCAGTTTTTAATCGACCCTAGAGTTCAAAATTCCATCTTTGCTCTACTCAAAATTTTGAGAGGTGAGAATGGGAGCTTCATTTGTGTAAATGAGTGTGAAAAGAGTGGCTTAAAATTCCTAGAGTGCATACTCGTGAGAGAGTGTTGTGCGGTCCTTCGTATTTCCATAGCTTAGTTTTTGCCGCAAAAGTCTCACAAATTAGATTCGAGGGCGAATCCTCTTGAAGGAGTGGAGAATGGTATGAACCAAGAGACATCCGTCATACAATATGCTTTCAATGAAGATTTGAAGAGAGTATTGTTGAAATTATCGAAAGACATTTCAGCTCGTGCCACGTTGAAGAGGAATGAAGTTTGATTTTCGTTCATTTTTATCTTTTCAGTTTTTAATCGACCCTAGAGTTCAAAATTCCATCTTTGCTCTACTCAAAATTTTGAGAGGTGAGAATGGGAGCTTCATTTGTGTAAATGAGTGTGAAAAGAGTGGGTTAAAATTCCTAGAGTGCATACTCGTGAGAGAGTGTTGTGCGGTCCTTCGTATTTCCATAGCTTAGTTTTTGCCGCAAAAGTCCCACAAATTAGATTCGAAGGCGAATCCTCTTGAAGGAGTGGAGAATGGTATGAACCAAGAGACATCAGTCATACAATATGCTTTCAATGAAGATTTGAAGAGAGTATTGTTGAAATTATCGAAAGACATTTCAGCTCGTGCCACGTTGAAGAGGAATGAAGTTTGATTTTCGTTCATTTTTATCTTTTCAGTTTTTAATCGACCCCAGAGTCCAAAATTCCATCTTTGCTCTATTCAAAATTTTGAGAGGTGAGAATGGGAGCTTCATTTGTGTAAATGAGTGTGAAAAGAGTGGCTTAAAATTCCTAGAGTGCATACTCGTGAGAGAGTGTTGTGCGGTCCTTCGTATTTCCATAGCTTAGTTTTTTCCGCAAAAGTCCCACAAATTAGATTCGAGGGCGAATCCTCTTGAAGGAGTGGAGAATGGTATGAACCAAGAGACATCAGTCATACAATATGCTTTCAATGAAGATTTGAAGAGAGTATTGTTGAAATTATCGAAAGACATTTCAGCTCGTGCCACGTTGAAGAGGAATGAAGTTTGATTTTCGTTCATTTTTATCTTTTCAGTTTTTAATCGACCCCAGAGTCCAAAATTCAATCTTTGCTCTATTCAAAATTTTGAGAGGTGAGAATGGGAGCTTCATTTGTGTAAATGAGTGTGAAAAGAGTGGGTTAAAATTCCTAGAGTGCATACTCGTGAGAGAGTGTTGTGCGGTCCTTCGTATTTCCATAGCTTAGTTTTTGCCGCAAAAGTCTCACAAATCAGATTCGAGGGCGAATCCTCTTGAAGGAGTGGAGAATGGTATGAACCAAGAGACATCCGTCATACAATATGCTTTCAATGAAGATTTGAAGAGAGTATTGTTGAAATTATCGAAAGACATTTCAGCTCGTGCCACGTTGAAGAGGAATGAAGTTTGATTTTCGTTCATTTTTATCTTTTCAGTTTTTAATCGACCCCAGAGTTCAAAATTCCATCTTTGCTCTACTCAAAATTTTGAGAGGTGAGAATGGGAGCTTCATTTTGTAAATGAGTGTGAAAAGAGTGGCTTAAAATTCCTAGAGTGCATACTCGTGAGAGAGTGTTGTGCGGTCCTTCGTATTTCCATAGCTTAGTTTTTGCCGCAAAAGTCTCACAAATTAGATTCGAGGGCGAATCCTCTTGAAGGAGTGGAGAATGGTATGAACCAAGAGACATCAGTCATACAATATGCTTTCAATGAAGATTTGAAGAGAGTATTGTTGAAATTATCGAAAGACATTTCAGCTCGTGCCACGTTGAAGAGGAATGAAGTTTGATTTTCGTTCATTTTTATCTTTTCAGTTTTTAATCGACCCCAGAGTTCAAAATTCCATCTTTGCTCTATTCAAAATTTTGAGAGGTGAGAATGGGAGCTTCATTTGTGTAAATGAGTGTGAAAAGAGTGGCTTAAAATTCCTAGAGTGCATACTCGTGAGAGAGTGTTGTGCGGTCCTTCGTATTTCCATAGCTTAGTTTTTGCCGCAAAAGTCTCACAAATTAGATTCGAGGGCGAATCCTCTTGAAGGGAGTGGAGAATGGTATGAACCAAGAGACATCAGTCATACAATATGCTTTCAATGAAGATTTGAAGAGAGTATTGTTGAAATTATCGAAAGACATTTCAGCTCGTGCCACGTTGAAGAGGAATGAAGTTTGATTTTCGTTCATTTTTATCTTTTCAGTTTTTAATCGACCCTAGAGTCCAAAATTCCATCTTTGCTCTATTCAAAATTTTGAGAGGTGAGAATGGGAGCTTCATTTGTGTAAATGAGTGTGAAAAGAGTGGCTTAAAATTCCTAGAGTGCATACTCGTGAGAGAGTGTTGTGCGGTCCTTCGTATTTCCATAGCTTAGTTTTTGCCGCAAAAGTCTCACAAATTAGATTCGAGGGCGAATCCTCTTGAAGGAGTGGAGAATGGTATGAACCAAGAGACATCAGTCATACAATATGCTTTCAATGAAGATTTGAAGAGAGTATTGTTGAAATTATCGAAAGACATTTCAGCTCGTGCCACGTTGAAGAGGAATGAAGTTTGATTTTCGTTTATTTTTATCTTTTCAGTTTTTAATCGACCCTAGAGTCCAAAATTCCATCTTTGCTCTATTCAAAATTTTGAGAGGTGAGAATGGGAGCTTCATTTGTGTAAATGAGTGTGAAAAGAGTGGGTTAAAATTCCTAGAGTGCATACTCGTGAGAGAGTGTTGTGCGGTCCTTCGTATTTCCATAGCTTAGTTTTAGCCGCAAAAGTCTCACAAATTAGATTCGAGGGCGAATCCTCTTGAAGGAGTGGAGAATGGTATGAACCAAGAGACATCAGTCATACAATATGCTTTCAATGATGATTTGAAGAGAGTATTGTTGAAA